>NC_077229.1:495579516-495879516 GCF_027887165.1 Monodelphis domestica | reverse complement strand
ACTGAATTACTCTTCACTTATAAATTTGTCGTTTTAACTATATCCAAATAGCTTAAACTTTGCCTCTCTAGATGTTCATATATAGAGACTTAGAAAGTGCTGTGTATGTATATATATATATATATATATATATATATATATATATATATATATATATATATATATATATATATATATATATGTTCTCATCTGTTTACATAATATTCTCTATATATGTCCAAAATGATTGAATCCTTATTTGATTTTGGGCCTTTTAGCATCATCTTCTTTCAGGTGGTAGAATTCTATTTTCTAGAAATAGAATTTGACACTATATTTAAAAAATGCATTGAGAATCAAAGATAGTACTTATCTCTCATTCTTTTGGCCTAGGAGATTGTGGGATATATTTAAATTGTGAGTTTGAAAACAACTAGTAATGTGATTTTGGGTAGAAATGTGCAAAATGCATTACATCTTAACATTCATATCTGTGTCTTCCTGCTTGAACCAAAGGATGTTAAGATATTATACACAAAGAACTGTTAGCACATTTTAAAATGCCTGCATAATATATCCTCATTTGTAATAATTTAATTTCTTTTTTCTAGAGTAAAGTAGAATCTTGGTCCGCTCTCATCATGCCTTTCACAACAGTTATTTTTTTTGTTGTGGTCTTGGATTTCTATGTGGATTCAATCTGTTCCGTCAAAATGGAAGTTTCCAAGAGTGCCCGCTATGTATCTTTTCTTATTTGCATTAGCGCTCTGCTTTTTGGAAATTTTTGGACCCATCCAATAACTGACCAACTTCGAGCTATGAATAAACCAGCACATCAGGAGAGCACTGAACATGTCCTTTCTGGAGGAGTGGTAGTGAGTGCTGTATTCTTCATTTTGTGTAAGCATTTTGTTTTGTTCCTTAATTTTCTACCCATTTAAGATGAGAAAGATTCATTTGTAATTGAGAAAACTAGAGAAGAAAATACCAATTAAAAGTATAAAATCAAAATTAGGAACTGCTATGAAGTATTGATTTTTGTTCTATTTGCACCATTAAGTGATTTTTATATAATACTATTTTGCTTTGTAGTTTTATTGATTGTGGCGATCACCTTATTTTATACCAAATTTTTGAAGTTTTTATTATTCTCATTTAATGTTACCTATTCACTTTGATATGCTTTGACCTTTTGAAAATTTTAATGGGGGAAATTACAATGATTTTAAAAAGCATAATATTTCACTAAAAACTGAAAAAAAAATTATTCTAAGCTATTTTGTTTTTCCTTGTAGCTGCTAACATCCTAGCTTCTCCCTCTAAGAGAGGACAGAAGGGTACTCTTGTTGGCTATTCTCCTGAAGGAACTCCTCTGTATAACTTCATGGGTGATGCTTTACAACACAGCTCTCAGTCGGTCCCTAGGTTTATTAAAGAATCACTGAAGCAGATACTTGAGGAGAGTGATTCTAGACACATCTTTTACTTCTTGTGCCTGAATTTGGTAAGATTTTTAAGTAGAATGCTCTAACTAATATTAACAGCTTTTAACATAAGTTCTTATTTAATTGCCAGTTTTAACACATTTACAACTTCAAAAAGAAAAATTGTATAATATAAGCTTGATGTTAGAATTTAGTATATCTAAAGTTTTCTTTAAACCCAATTTGACATTTCTAGTTAAAGTGACTTTTAAAAAATACTTTAAAATTTCTTATCACTAAAAAAAGTTTCCAAACAGTTGAAGAGCATAAAGAAGATTTCAGGGGATATATTCAACTCACTTACAGGGATATTCCTCAAGATTTTTTGGAAATACCTATTTAGAATGTTAATTATAAATTGATTTGTTTTAAAAGTTTACAAATTATGTGCATGTGTGGATGCACATGGGTAAATCTATTTGTATGTGCACCTATATAATTATGTGTAATGTATGCCAGGGTGTGTATACATATATGTATAGTATTGTTGGATAAATTTATGAGCCTATATTGAACATTTACTATATGCAAAGCATTGTGATAAACCCTGAAAATATAAAGAAAATATACCCCCAAAATTATTTTTTATCTTCAAAAAAGTTATTGCACATGGTAGCTATTCTTTATTTTTATTAGTTTTTAAAACACTTACCTTCTGTCTTTTTTTTTTTAATCTTCTGTCTTAAGTAGTAGTTCCAAGACCAAAGAGCAGTAAGGGCTAGGCAATGGAAGTTAAGTGACTTGCCCAAGGTCACATAGCTAGGAAATGTCAATGACTAAATATGAACCCAGAACCTCCTGGCTCTCTAGCCACTGAGCCATCTAGCTGCCCCTGTAGCTATTCTTTAAAAGCAGTCCCTGTGAACTATTATTTCTTTGTATTTAATTGGCCTGATCCTAAATTATATAGAATTGTTTAAGTTCACAATTAGAAAACACTTGAAGCTAAGTATATTGGAAAACCAGAATACCTTTGTTAGGCACTTAAAATTGTTATGGCCTTAGAAAGATCACTTCTCTGAACCTCTTTTTGCTCAACTGTAAAATGTAGTGGATTTTGTGAAAAAGGGAATTAGACTTAATATGTATGTTAGTATGTGCCTTGCCACAGTTGAAAAACTAGTTAGTGATGAATGTTTATAAACAAAATATGTTTCTCTTGGAATTTTATGTACTCTTATGTTGCCAAATAAATAAAGTATAAATTATGCAGCCCTAGGAATAATTGGCACTTTTATAGCACTCTTAAGATTGGAAAGAGCTTTATGTTAACCCAATTCCGCATTTTAGTGTTCCGTCTTCAGAATTTCTGTCAACTTTCACTTATTCAGATGAGTGCTAGAGGTTAGAAGTTGTGAGTTTGTGAGTTTTATTCATTTAATATTTTTAATGCCGTTCAATTAAGCAAGTACATCTAGAAACAGAATATTTTAAAATATATCCTTTTGGAGTAGTTTAGAATATATGAAAAGTTATTCTGCTGTGGAGGCTAAACATTCACTGTTTTTCATTACTTGCTAAAGAAACCTTTTACTCATTATATAGACATCATCAGAAATAGTGAGTCAGCATGTATAGAGGATGGTTGGATGGTTTTCCTCTTTAGGGGTTCTCTGTATCGATCAAATCAAAGGTCTAGTCCTAATCCCTGGACCTTATGTGGTCTACGTGATGGGATTCGTTTAGTTCCGAGTTGCCCAACTTTGTGCCTTGACCTGATAGATGCTGAGTGAATAATGTATGCCCTTAGGATCATCTTTTTTTTTTTAACCCTTACCTTCCGTCGGGGAGTCAATGCTGTGTATTGGCTCCAAGGCAGAAGAGTGGTGAGGGCTAGGCAATGGGGGTCAAGTGACTTGCCCAGGGTCACACAGCTAGAAAGTGTCTGAGGTCAGATTTGAACCCGGGACCTCCCGTCTCTAGGCCTGACTCTCTATCCACTGAGCCACCCAGCTGCCCCCTGATCATCTCCATTCAAAATACAGCTCAGGTACCATTGAGTCATTTAGATCTTTTCCTTAAACTGAATGAGTGGATTATATAATTATTTCTGTTGCCTATGAGACTGGCTTAATAACAGTCAAATCACTGTATAAGCCCATTGATTTGTATGTTTCCTCTAATGATGGAATTCAGAACTCTCCTACCTGTCCTGGGCAGTTTCCAGGCGTGTCCGTCCATCAGTTCAACACAGGGGACCTTCCCAACTTACAAAGGGCCTAGCCTCCTTTTTCTCAACTGAAGCAAAGATGGTGGAACTCTGGGGCAGTCTACCTATTTGGTACACTTCTCCCCCTGTGATGAACCCAGTTCTTTTTTTGACCCCTCACCGTCTGTCTTAGAATCGATACACGTGTCCGTGCCTAGGCAGAAGAAAGGGGGGCTAAGGCAATTGGGGTGGCGTGACTTGCCCAGGGTCACACAGCTAGGGGCTCCCCACTCCAGACCTGGCTCTATCCACTGAGCCAGCTAGCGGCTCCATCCCACCCCCCAGCTCCTTTGCCAGTTCTAGATGAACGGTCACTCCTGGGTCCTGTGTTCCAGTCTGTCCACCGCCGGCCATTCCGTATCATGGCATAGCTTTCGCCCTCCTTCAGCAGCACGGGGCATCTGGGCCTTGTTTAGAAGGAGGAGCTTTGTTTCGGGAGATCTCTGGGTGTCGCCGTTCCCGAGTGTAACCGCTGGAAGAGATAGCGATATGCAAATGCTGTTTGGAGAGAGGAACCGTGAAAGCCTCGTGGGTAGGACCAAGAAGGAGGAGCCGCGTTCGAGTCCCCCTTCGGCACGTAGGGCTGGCGAGGCTCTGGGGTCCTGGGTGGCTCTCGCGCCTCTAAACGGCGGCAGAGGGTCGGCACCTCGGAGCTCTCCGAGCCTGCCAAGCCACAAGCCCGGCCTGTTTGAGCCCAGCCGCCAGCCCGTGCTGTCGCCCCTGTTTCACCGCGAGGCCCTGGGGATGGTGGTTGCTTGCCCAGCCCCCACTCGGGTCAGGGGTGAGGCGGGCGGCCCGGGGGGCAGCCAGGCCTGGAAACAAGGTTCTGGGTCCCCCCGTGGCCTCGGGCCCTTCCAGCCAGGCGAGCCTCGTGTCTCGGGCCGGCCCGGCCTGGACGCTGAGGGGCAGCGCACTCCAAGGCACCTCGCCGAGTGGGCGTCTCACCGGCATTGTTGTTGGCAGGTCTTCACCTTCGTGGAGTTGTTCTACGGCGTGCTGACCAACAGCCTGGGCCTGATCTCGGACGGGTTTCACATGCTCTTCGACTGCTCCGCTCTAGTGATGGGGCTTTTTGCAGCGCTCGTAAGCAGGTGGAAAGCGACCCGCATCTTCTCCTATGGGTAAGTGCCCTGAGCAGCGCCGTCAGTGCTGTTGCGTGCACACGGCCCGTCGTTGGGCTCAGATACAAGATCCATCAGGGCAAGCGGCGTCCTCAGCCGTGCTCCGCAGTGGCCGTGTTTTCAGAGAGCTTCCTTTAGTGTACGTGGGCCGGTCGCTCTGCTCCGGCTTTTAAACGCGGCCCTATCAAGAAAGGGCGTCGGGGTGACTTCACGGGCGCCTAAGGAAGGGTTTTAAAAGAGTCAAGTGACAAATAACTGTTGTGATGGGGAAACATGCTTCATTCCCTGCGGCTGAGACTTTATTGCCGTGTTTTCTGGGAACGTTCTGTCCTGACAACCGAACATGAGGGGCCCCCCAGGAGGACCTCCTCGTAATGTTGGTGGTTCCCTCTTAGTTATACAGAATTCGTATCCATATAAAGTATGGAATCACATGAAAAATCAATTCTCACATGAACTATGTGAGGCAGAATTGGGACTGTTACGGCTATTGGGAGAGAACGTTAACAATTATGACGGAAGGCGGCCAGACCACTATAGTGCCACCATTTTACTTTATTCCTTTCAGTGCTAAAATCTTTATCAGCCTATAAAGCTGAAAACATCTCAGTCTGTCTTTCCACCTCATCTTAGTTATTATCTGGAAACGTGAGGATCGCTCTGGGTGACTTCTGGCTTAGAGGTCACCTAAGGAAAGTGAAACGGTACCAAGTGCTGTATGTTTGGCATGGGGATAAGCCCTCTGCAGGGTAATAGCATTTCTACCTAGATTGCAACTCGGCGTGTCATATCTTTTGACACCTCAGACTCAGCATGTCTGCTGAAACCCTGCCCGGGTCCTCGTCACAGCCCTGTCTGCTTCTTTTCAAAGCTTCTCCAAGTGCCTCGGCCGTGGGCAGAAGGAGCCTTAGAGACGCAGCATATTGTCCATTTGTCAGAAAGGGGGCCAGGGGATGAAGAAGCAAATCCTCCGTGCTCAGGAGATGATGAGCTTACCGCTGCTTCAGAATCTCCCTTGGGGATCCTTGGGACTGGGGCTAAAACGAATTAGATATAGCTTATGATAAGGATGCTGCGTTTATGAATGAATATATCATCTTAAATGCTAGTCATCAAACGTTTACAATTGTCTTCATTTTTTTTAGCTAATCTTAATAGGTGCACAGTATGAATCCATGCATGCAATACGTTTTAGACGCCAATATGCACATCAGTGTTATAAGATGATGCTATTCTTGATATACAGAAAAATTTTCAAAATTTGAATATTTTGAATAGGAGAGAAAATGGGCGAGGTATTTTAAATTCTTTTTTCTCATTAATTATAAACTACAGAAATTTGTACAAACCTAGCATTCTCCGTGTTAGTTTCTGTATTTGTCCCAATAAGAATATTCTTGTTAAAGCCCTAAAGCAAAAGTACATTCAAATGTATTGCCAGTTGTTTACATTATTTAAGTTATTTTATGTATTTTTAGTCATTTCCTTTATATTAAAAAATGTACTATTCTCTTTCAGATATGGCAGAATAGAAATTCTCTCTGGTTTCATTAATGGACTTTTTCTAATGGTAATAGCTTTTTTCTTGTTTGTGGAGTCAGTGGCTAGATTGATAGATCCTCCAGAATTAGACACATACATGTTAGCGGTAAGTGGTTTAATTTACAACTGAATTCCTACCTGAATAATTGTAAGAATACTTTTTCATGCTAAAACCAAAAATTAACAGTCATTGGAATGAGAATAGTGTTTTTATTGATTTAATTTTCTATGTTAGCATATATTCGTAACTTTTAAAAGTAATCTTTCTTTGCTAAAATATTTTAGCTGACAAAATAGAATAAATTGATCTGTTTTAAGCACTTTATTCTCCTGACTTATTAAATCTCTAGTTTAAATATATATTTTCAGTTTAATGCTTTAATCTATAATTTAATGTGAGTGAGTATTCACCAGTCCCCAGGAAATAATTTTTTGTCCTTGCTCACAAGTTTTCTTTTTTCTTTGTTTTTTTAAATCCTTTTCTTCTTTCTTAGTATCAATTCTAAGACAGAAGAGGAGCAGCAAAGGTGAGACAATAAGGATTAAATGACTATCCCAGAGGCGCACAGCCAGGAAGAGTCTGAGATTTGAACCCCAGTCCTCCCAACTCCAGGCCTAGAGCTCTATCCACAGTGCTTCCTCTCTGCCCCCATAAGTTTTCTAAAGGGAGTCAAACCAAAGACCTATCAGCTTTTCTATGGATCTTTAGAATATTTTATGCTCACCCAATGCTTTTTCTTACTAAATCATCCGAGGAATGAGAATTAAAGAGTTTGAGTGATATGGCAGGAATTTACTACTCTTGGTTTTTCAGGTACAGTGGGTTTCATGATTTGTGTAGCCATATAGCACCCCTAGAAAAATGTCTAAGTTAAAAAGATGAGAGTTTTGTTTTCTAAAAAAGCTTCATGTCATTGAAAGTTCTGCATAATTTCCTAAATATATCCAGCCCAAGCTCTTCCTTCACTTTAATTCTAGTTCCATTTCATTTTGATCTGGAGGATCTATCCACTTTTAGCATTAGATCATCCAGTTGAATGTCATAATCTAGAAAGAATGTATTCTTTCCTTGATTCTTTTTCCTTGTTGATTCCTAAATAGATCTCCTCTAAGTAACTTGCACTCTCATTATGAGGGGTCCTGTTTTATTCTTGGCATTGATGTAGTTAGTACTCTCATCAGCATATGAGTGCAGTGAGAGAACCATGTCATTTTATAGGGATTCGTTCTTCCATCTTGATCTTGCATGACCCTGGACATGCAATTATATTACTCTCTTTTGATATAATCAAAAGATAATTGAACAAAGGCATCTTTTTGAGCCTATCAAGGAATTTTGTATGACTTTAACATATCCGTGCCTTCCTAGAAGAGAATATTTAAGGCTGCATTTTAATTCTCTTGTAATCAACAAACAATAAACAGTGGAGTCTTGTATTCTCTGTACCTTTCAGTCAGTTATGTGACTTTGTAGATGTGGTGTAAAATCTGCCTTTTCCTTCTTTAGATTTTCATCTAGGAGACCTTATTCTCCCAGAGATTTTAGAAAGATGAAAAAGTAGACATAGACGGGTTAGTCGTACATGATAACTTTTCTAAGTCCTTTATCGTTTCCAGGACAGATTTCTTCTGCATATACTTGCTCAGATTCAGCTACTCTTCCTATTTTTATCTCGAGTTCCGTTTCTACTCCAAGTGTTATAGTGCAAATGTAGTGGGTTCCATTCCCACTGCTGCCATCATCTATCATAATTTGCCAGTTATAGAAACATTTTGCATCTACTTATTTTTCTCCAAGTTTAATCTGTAGATGCTTTTGGAATGATTGAAGTTGAATCTCATGCCAGCCTTACTGCAGATTTATCTTCCCCTCTTAACTCTTTTTCACCATTTTGTAAAGTAATACTTTGTGATCTACCAGCCTTATCTACAGTGTTTTGCAAATGAGCCCTTATTTTATCCTTGGCTACCAAGCCTTTCTACTTGATGATTAGATCAGTTTTTGCTGCCTTAGATAATTTCTGGCCTTCTCACTACAGCAACAAATTTCCAAACCTTAAAATTCTCTTATGAATGGTGACCCTGAGCAAGTTAGTCTTAGGTACCTCTAAGAATCTAAACTGTAAAACTGTTGTTGGTCTGTATTAGTAGAGGGAGTTTTCTAATCAAGAGGAACCTACTCACTAAGAAATTACAGGTCCCATTTTAACAAATGATGAGTTTTTATTCAGTGTCAGTATCTTCTTCATGTGGTAATAAGTGTCTCTTTGTCTTTTTCATTATAAAAACATGGGCATCTATTTCAGTTTATATCTATTTGTCATCTTTCCATTTTCATCTCTAGATGATAAGCTACTGAATTGATCTGGCTTAGTTAGATCTCATTCTATGCTTTCTGTAAACTGTACTAATTTGATATTGATTTTGACATAGGTAAGACACTGACTGAATTGACTCACTACTGATGGCAGACTGCTTAAAGCTGATTCTGAAATGACTCTCATGTCTGTAATAAATGATTTACTTTTTATTATAATATAGTCCACTTGGAGCTTTTTGGTAGTGATATTCATTGACCATAAATTGGCCAAACCTGCCAGAGCTTGTACTCTGCTGGCAAAGCCTGCAAGAAACTGTGGGGTCACCAGCCCGGCATAACTAAGCATGAGAACAAGACTTTTGTGGAAAATAGCCTAACCCTGAATCAGAAGGCCTAAATTCAAACCACAGTTTTGCTAATTACTATAGCAAGTCATTTGTAAAATGAAGGAGTTAAAATAGAGAATCCATACGATCCTTTATACGCCTAAGTCCTATGTTGTTAAGTGCCTAATAAATTTTTAGAAAAATATTGTGTGGTGATCCTTTTTTTGAGAAAAAAGACATTCTAGATACTTTGGCTCTCATTGCCTTAATTCTTTCAATTATCTTACTACATACAATACCTTTTTTAACTTATTTAAAAGGGAAACCTCTTGCCTTTCTTCTCACTTTCTGGGAGCCCACTAGGAAGCCCCTGGGTAGGAGAGATCCTGCTCTATAACTACTTCTTGACTGTTGATTTAGAATAGCAGCTGATGGGGAAGAAAGAAAATTAGTGTAGCCCTCGTATAGATGAGTACCTCCTTACATGTGGGCTTTATCTCTCCTCTTTCTCTGATGAACATTTATTGTCCCCATCTCTTGGAGGTGGGAAAAAAGAAAGTTGTTTTTTGTTTTTTTTTTAATTTTTTGAATGATACCAAAGCGTGCTAAATGCACTGTAGGTTCCTTGTTGGTTTTTTTAGCATTCCAGGTAACCATTTCAGTTCTCATCTAGTTAATAATTAATACTTGGGCAACAAATGGTAGTAGGGTTTTGTTGTTGTTGTTGTTGTTTATCAACCCCTGATACTGGATTTGATGCCCCTGGAAGATATTCTAAAACCTAATGCAGTCTAATAATAGTTTGAGACCTGATACAACATGTGTTAAGTGACAGTCAGGAGCTAGGAATTTAATTTTTCTTATGAATAAGATTCTTTGATGAGCTGTCCTTTACTGAAGACAAAAATGACCTGTGTAACACATTTCTATGACCATATTTTTTTGTTCACTGAAATTGCAAATCACAGTGGCAATGCCAAGTAGGCTTATCAACAAAATGGGGGCCAAAGCACCAGTGACACTCTAGAATTCTGCTATTGCCTTTATTATTTTGACCAAGTCAGTTAAGTTCTATTTCTTAATATATAAAATAGGACCTTTATGGTCCAATCCAGTTCTGCAATCTGTGATCCTATTCTTTTCTGATGTTTTCATGAAACCCTAAAAGCAAAGGTAGTAATCTAATAATTTTTGGTCTTTATTCTCCTGAAATGTAGAATGTAGTCTGAAAAACCATATGGCTCAGATTATCAAATTGAATATAGTGTATTTCTGCCTGACATACATCTTAAAACAGCACCTTCTAAAAATGTACTATGCAAAGCAACAACTTATTCATTTTAGTGGCCATTTATGTGCCCTGTGAAATGATGTTAAAATTAAATCATATTTTAGAGGATTGTTGGAATCTGATACATTCCAGAGCACACTGGGGTGAAAGGACACAAATATGACAAAGGCTAGCCAGAAAATAATTTTTAAACTTTTCCCCACAGCCTGTTAGAAGTTAATATTAGAAGAATTTAGTATATATTCAACATGTTACTGATGACTTTCTTCAACTTACTGCATTCTAACTTCCTTATCTCTTATTACAACTTTCTCCTTGTCTATTCTATTCACCATGTGTCCTCTCATTTATATAATCTAAATAATTCAAGTAGATTTTGTCACACAATTCCTGATTACAAGTGTTAACCAAAGTTAACTTGTAGTCAGGAAGACCTTAGTTCAAATCCAACCTCAAATATTTACCAACTGTGTGGCCCTGAACAAGTCACTTAACCCTGTTTGCCTCAATTTCTTCATCTGTAAAATGAGATAGACAAGGAAATGGCAAAGCACTCCAGTGTCTTTGCCAAGGAAATCCCAAATGGGGTCACAAAAAGTTAGACACAACTGAAATGACTAAACAACAAACACCAGAATGCTGGGAGACTGAGTGTTTAGCTTAATAATTTACTCTTTTTTTCCCCCCAGGATTAATTTAAAAACTTTTATCTTTTGTTGAAAGTCTTTTTTTTTTAATGTAGTATACCATGTTTTTCCTCCTATAGGAACTATAATAAGTATAATTTAATCTTTTTTGATTGAAGGCTTTTTAATGTTTCATAGTAATCATTCTGAATGTCAATTATAAAATATTTTAGTATAATTTAATGTACCATAAATACAGGCCAAAAAATGGTCCTAATGTGTACTATCATACAGTGGTGGGTTTCTTACTTTCGTTTTTTATTTCTACTACTTATTCCAATAGTGAGATCATCAGGATAAAGGGTTTGATGATCTCTTTCAAGGGACAATTAGATGGTGCATTTAATAGAGTACCAGGCCTAGAGTCAGGAAAACTCAACTTCCTGAGTTCAAGTCTGATCTCAGATACTTACTAGCTGTGCGATTTGGGGTAAGTCATTTAACCCTGTTTACCTCAGTTTCCTGATTTGTAAAATGAACTGGAGAAGGCAAACTACTCCAGTATATCTGCTAAGAAAATCCAAATGAGGTCCTAAAGAGTTGGACACAACTAAACAATTCAACAACAAAAATCTCTTCAGCATACATTTTACTATGTAATAGTATATATACTATAAATGCATATATTACATAATGCCAGCTCCTAATTAATTGAAAAAAAGTGTTATTTTCTAAAAACATGACCTTTTTGTCATTATTAAGCACATAAGTATATCCTGCAAAAGATTTCCCCAATTTCATTTATATGTTATTAAAAAAAAATCCCACCTAGTGGTACAAAAGATCCTACTGTAATGTTCATCCATTTGCCCATTTTGAGAATTAACTATCCCCTATGATATCCTTTTTTTAAAGTAATTAATTGTATCAGATAATATGCTAATTCTTTTTAAAAAGAGGGTACACAACTTCATCAGTGTCTCAGAGCTTGAGATGGAATTAAACATGCAACTTCCTCAACATCAAAAAAAATGCAATTTATACCTATAAAATGATAAAAACATGGTGCCAAGTGGCAAAAAAAAATGTTGGTTTTTTTTTTAAGTTTAAATGCTGAAACTTGGTGATTGCTTGTTGTAGAGAAACAGGTTATATATACATAAGTTGCTGCTTTTGAATTGCAAAGTGATAGAATGTTTTAGGCAAAGAATGGAAGTGAAAAAAGCAGAACCAGAAGATCAGTTGATACAGATTGACTGTGACCTTAGAAAGAAAGTATACAGACAGATACAGGGTTAATAGTCAAAGACAATGGAAGAAGGATAGACACATTGTTCTGAATATAAATTGACAGTCCTTTCTTCCAAACAAAGTTTATAATTTTAATTTTGCTTAAAGATGGGTTTTTAACATGAGGTTTTTATGGAACCATAAATACACCAAACTTTTTAAAAAAATTTTACTGATATTTTTCTTTCTTACATCATCATAATTATCCCAAGTATTTCTACCTTGCTCAGAGAGCCATCTTATACAACAAAAATATTTTCAGAGAGGAAAAATCAGCACAACTGATCAGTATGTTGAAAATAACCAAAAACATCCATTATGCAATGCCTGTGGAAAGTACTGTTATAAGTATTTTGGCATATATATAAACTTCTTATTGAGGCATAAGCCCAGTCATGGAGTCTGACTCAGTATCAGCATTTTAATTGTTTTATATTAATAATTCTAAATTGCTTTATGAAATACCATTTTTCACAGTTGCACCAACAAAATATAAGCATACTTATCCTTCCGGATCCCCTTGTAAGATTGACGATTGCCATTTTTGTTATCTTTGCCAATTTTCTATGTGTGAGGTAAAACCTCAGGATTGTTTTGACTTGCATTTCTCTTATTATTAGTGATTTAAAGCACTCTTTTATGTGGTTTTTAATATTTTGTAGTTCTATAAAAATGTTTGCTCATTTATTTATTGGGAAGTGGCTATTAGTCATATATTTTTTATTGTTCATGTATCTTGGAAAGCAATCTCTTATCAAAGCAATTTCGGTATCTTTGTGGATAATGTAACAAGTTTTCTAAAGAAGATACAAGAAAACTTAAGCAATTCCAAATGTACATATATTTTTGAAACAAGTTTAGCTAGAACTCTCTTCCATGACTTTCCAGATTATTACTTTGTTACTTCATTTACTTGAAACAAAATTTCATTTAATTAATTATTTTCTAGAATTAAATATCTTTGCTAATTCAGATTAATCATCTCCAAGGTGGGTTTAGTGAGCTCTTACTGTAAATATTTTTCAAACTGTTAAAAAAATCATGCATATGGTAATTTTATAGTACCAAGTATGATAGGAAAAATGAATGAAGTTAGATTTTTTTTTCCTTCCCTTTTAATAGCCTGTCTCGGTTGGAGGATTGATAGTAAACCTTATTGGTGTGTGTGCCTTTAGCCATGCCCATGGCCATGTCCATGGAGGTTCTCAAGGAGTGTGTCACTCACATGATCACGGCCATTCACATCATGGACACAGTCATGGCCATAATCATTCTCACAGTGACCATGGGCATAGTCATGGCCATGGACACTCCCATGGATCTTCAGGAGGAGGCATGAATGCTAACATGAGAGGTAAGTGCTAGCTAAGTCGTCTATAAATACAATGTTTACTCTATATGAAATGATTATAGAAATAACAGATATCCTGGAATACGCCATCCAGACGTTTTACTAAGAATCTCCAGAACAAAGTGCACACAGTTTTGACTATAACACTTTACACTGAAAAGTTCTAGTAGTTGCATGCAGTCTTAAAACTTAATGAGAGAACAGTTGAGATATTATGCTGTGCAGGGTTGCACAAGAACGCCTTCCCCTCTCATAGGTAGGAAAGAGCACCGTGCTTTCTATAAGGTGTTTGTTTTCTTAATAGGAGAGTTGTATTTATGTCCAATAAAAACCCACACTGTGCTGAGTTCTGTGTTAATATTTGTTATATCAAGATTCTAGTGTCTGAGTAATTTGTATGGATGTGTTTTTCAGAAGAAGGAAGGAAGGAAGGGTAAAAAACTGTTAGCACCTACTATGTGCCAGGCACTGTGCTAAACATTTTACAGATAACTTACTTGATCCTTTCAATAACCTTGGCAGGAAGGAGTGAAAACTGAGGCAGGCAATGGTTAAGTAAATTTTCCAGGGATACACAGCTAGTAAGTATCAGGCTTCATTTGAATTCAAGGTTTCCTGACTCCAGACTCAGTTGTCCATTCACTTGCCACTTCCAGAGAACTTATAAAAAGAGGAAGTACCAAGGATGGTTTAAAAGAAGAATATAAAAGAAAGGAAATGTTAGTGGAGAATCATACCAGTTTCATGTTAGGAATGTCAAAAGAGGAAGTCAAATCAGTCAGCCAATGTCAAACATTGCAGAAAGGTCAAGGAAAATGAACTTTGCAGTCAGTCTAGCTCAGAGCAAAATTTCTCAATCCATTCCATGCAACTTTTGTGTAATATTCTAAGGAGAAATTCCGTAACAGAATTTTCCCTCTAAAATGACAAATGAGAAGTAGCATGGTACATAATGGATAGAGAGCTAGCCTTAGAATCAGAGACACTGGGGTTGAATTCCTGCTTCTGACGCAAACTAATTGCATGACCAAAGACAAATCATTTTAACCACCTGCTCACATGTGTGTATGTGTTGAAATTAGGTGCCAAAAATACTTGTATGGCAGTTATAAAGTATTGTAATAGGTTTATTATTGCCTCAGTTTTGCTTCAGAATTTCAATAGATCCCTTTCATTCTAAGAATATGTATCTTTCTCCCCCCAGTTCCCCTGCCTACTCTAGCACGTAGTCTGTCATTATAAGCCTCAGATTTGAAATTCTAATTATTGTAATGTAGGACCTGAAAGGGAACACTCAGGGAAGATGGCAGGAGAGAGGGAAAGAGTTGAGATGGTGGAAAAGGTGAAGAGATTGACCTTCCCCTCTCCTTTTGGGAGAAGGTAACCAAGTCTTGTCTCCCTGAGAGAGGGAGTATATCTCCTCAGAGAATGGTTCTAGGAGAAGAGAATAAGAATTAGAGGGAAAAGCTTTGGTAAGATGACACACAGCCCCCCAGCTATTCTTGAGAGGCAACTCTTCTGCCTCTGGATCCTTCAGGTACATCAACTATGACACCCCACCCCCGGACCTTGGATTACTCCACAGCCCAGGAGAGATGGCTGCTCCTTGGCTCTGCTTGTTTGGCTCACTGGGATCCTGGGCTAACTCTCCTTTTTGGGAAGAGGTATAGCCCTCCCCAAATTTTCAGTCCCCTTCCCTAGTATCAGACCCAATTCTAAAGTAGTAGACAATTTATTTGGGTTCACATGGGGAAGGAGAGGTAAGGGTGTCAGGCAAGGGAACTGGGTGAGCAGGAAACCCTATTGACTTGTCCCCTCTGGCAGACTGGCCCCCCCAAGGTCTCAGGGTTCAAGGCTCTGAGCCTTGATCCCTCTTCTGGCCAGCTACTAGTTTGGTCCCTATTCCTGAGCTAATTAGCTTGAGTACTAGAGTCCAGGAACAAGTTAGGGAGAGAGATGGAGAATGAGATCCTTGAAAAGGGGATCTCAGTGGGCGGCTTCCTTCAAGTCCCTGTCCACAGTATTCACTGATGGCTCTGTGCTGTTGTTGAGAGCTGAGTAAGAGATATCCAGAGGTTCACGGGGAAACAATTGATCTCCAAAGAGACCCAAGCTTCTGCCTAGCCTGAGAGACATGCTTCTTCTCTCTGGCTCCCAACTGGAAGTGAGGTAAAGAGAGTGATGAGTTGGCATTCCCCCTCCTTCAGATTCCCTCCTGGAACTTTCAGGTTATTTTTCTTCCTTCTTGCACCTCCCCTGCTCTTTCTCTACATCTGATTTTTGTCAGAAATTGCTCCTTGCATAAATTGGATTAATTCCTCTCTTATATGTCTGTTAACTTAAATCTGTGAGGTTAAAACTGATAATCACATCTTGGAATGAATCGTAAATTTAAGAGGTTTTTCCTCATTGCAGTGAAATGAGGGCTTCCTGTGGCCAAAAAAAAAAATGATATGGTTTTTTGGGTTTTACATGAATATAGTATGTGATTGTGGAGAAGAAAGAATTGTATAAGCACATAGGTATCAGGAGAGAACTAGGAAAAATAAATGAATTGTATGACTTCTAATTTTTAGATTTTACAGCTATCTTCATAAAAGAAAAAAACCTGTCTATGCTATTCTCTAGTTTGACTACACATTAAACCATAATATTCCTGAAATTTAGAATTCTGTGATTATGCCTTTAAGTGATTTGAGTAACTGATTGTATATATACATGTGTGTGCCTTTGTATGTGAATATATGTCTGTTAAAGTTGTTTAAAGACTTAATGTGTTTTATTTGCAGGTGTATTTTTACATATTTTGGCAGACACGCTTGGCAGTATTGGGGTGATTGTATCCACAATTCTCATAGAACAGTTTGGCTGGTTCTTTGCTGATCCTCTCTGCTCTCTTTTTATTGCTGTATTAATTTTTCTCAGTGTTATTCCACTGATTAAAGATGCCTGTCAAGTATTACTTCTGAGGTTGCCTCCAGAAAATGAAAAAGAGATAAACATTGCCTTAGAAAAGGTGGGCTTTGAACTTACACATATTATGTATGATTTTACTCCCTTTTTCCCTTTGTATTTTAACAAGGAGCAGTTAAAACTAAATAAATCCTCTTTGTACTGAAATTTTTAAACCTTGTAGTTTTAAAAACCCCATCTATATATGAAAAGGGGCATGGGGGCATTAATTAGGTGGAAGTATATTCATTTATCCCATTGTTTAAGGAGCATATTGGAATTTATCTTGAAATAGGATCAGAAGATGGTCATTAGTATTATGTGTTCAAGTCTCATGACATAGATGCCATTGTGTGTATGCCATCAGAGGTTCAAAAATCTGGCTATGACAGTTACTCTGGCCCTTCCCCCCCCCTCCCCCCCGAATTACTTTTAATGTTTAGGCACTATTTATATGTAAGAATGAAGTTGCAATTTTACATTTGGACCTTTCTCTCTAGCTAGCTGGAGAGAAATTTCCCTTTCTTCTTTCCTCCTCTGAGTTAAAGAATTCCCTGCCTCTCTCCAGAAATATGCAACGGTATTCAAGTGTAGTGATTTTTCCTAGACTAGAAGGAATTACTGCGTGATGGGCAAATTATTAACAAAATTGAGGCATACTACTGCATTTCTTTTCATTTCAGACAGATGAAAATATTTATCACTATCTTTTCAATTTGGCAGATTCAGAAAATTGAAGGTTTAATATCCTACAGAGACCCTCATTTTTGGCGTCATTCTGCCAATATTGTGGCTGGAACAATTCATATACAGGTGATGTCAGATGTACTAGAACAGCGAATTGTACAACAGGTAAGGATTTGTAACTATTCAAAAACTGAATAGCTTTTCAAAGGAGTCACTTGGCCTAGGATTATTTCCATATGACTATAATAATCTAATACTTTTTAAAATTTTTATTTAATTAGTCAATTTAGAACTTTTTTTTTTTTTGGTTATAAGAATCATATTCTTTCCCTCCCTTCCCCTCCCCCTTCCCATACCGACACCCAATTCCACTGGGTTTTACATGTGTCCTTGATCAAAACCTGTATGTTGTTGATGTTTGCACTAGGGTGATCATTTAGAGTCTACATCCCAAATCATATTCCCATTGACCCATGTGATCAAGCAGTTGTTTTTCTTCTGTGTTTCTACTCCCACAGTTTTTCCTCTGAATGTGGATAGTGTTACTAGATAATGTAAAAGTTAAAATTAAACCTCGATAATAAAAATATTATATTTTAAGAGATTTATTAATGATCATTAGAAATCAAGGAATAAAGAAGTTATAAAATAAAGACCACATGCCCATGGCTGATCAGGCAGTTCAAACACCCACCTTTCCACCACCAAGCTCAGGACCAGAAGTAAAGAGGAAGTGGGACCTTCCACAACCCCACCTAATATCCCCTATCTACAGGAAGTAGGTAAGGACAGGAAGTCAGTGGGCTCCTGGGGAAATGTAGTTCTTTTTTAGGATAACAGATTTTCAATTATACAATAAAAAAAAATTGAACATCATCAGCATAGAAATGATCATTGGATCAATTGGAACTGCTGGCATCACCAAGGAAACTTTATGGAGAGGCTCAACAAAGAGAATGCCTGGTCTGGAGATAGGAGGTCCTGGATTCAAATCTGGCCTCAGATATTTCTAGCTCTGTAACTCTGGGCAAGTCATTTAACCCCAGTTGTCTAGTCCTTACCACACTTCTGCTTTGGAACTGGCAATATCGATTCCAAAAAGGTAACGGTTAAAAAAAAGAAAAGAAATTTTATGGAGTTACAATAGACCAATACAAGAATTATCTTTGATTCTGTCAGTAGGCTCAACACCAATAGGCATTATATAAAAGACTAAAGAAGTAAGAGGCAGAGCCCCTCCTTAAAGAAATTTAATGCCTTGTTGGAAAGATGAGAATTAAATATGTAAAATGATTAGAAAACAATGTATTTACTAAGGCATAAGAACTGAAACCAACATTTCTAAGACCCATTTAGTATAGAGATAAGGACTTCACTTCCTAGTGAGTTGATGTTCATAACATTAACATTGTTGTCAAAACAAGTTTAAATTCTATATCCACTAGATTCAAAGCTATATTGTATTTCAGAGTTTTTCATTAAATATTAAAACATTTTGAAAGTTAACATTTAAAAGGACAAAATGTAAATTATCGAGGCTGTTCACCTCAGCGATTAGATAACAAGACGTGACAGTGACACAATGCTAAATTTTTATGAGCTTGTGTAACGACAGTGTGCAGTATAAAAGGGCTACGTCTACAAAATGAGCCAGGCCACGGCTCTTGCTATGTGCCTTTTCCAAATTTGCACCATTAGAGGTTAATAACAGACTCTCCTCCTCTTTAAAAGTGTGTGTCATCAGGATTTCTCCATATGCCTGAACCTACATGGTTTTCTTGAATTAATATTCGAATGAGTCACATTTCAACCAAGATTTTTTTTTTCCTGTTCATGACGGCAGATACTCTGTAAGCACTTGGGTATGTAGTAGGCGGTGCTGGGCACTAGAGAAGGCAGCATTTAGGCAAGATACTTTCTCTGCTTTCCTGAAAGCTTAGCTAAGGAAGCCACAAATAGAGGGCAGGCACGGGAGCAAAGATATGAAAGTAGGCTAATGTTGGGCATCTACGGGAAACAGCAAGCTTTCAGTGAAGATGGGATATAAAGTTCATGGAGGAAATAATAAAAGTCTTTGACAGCCAGAGTTTGAAGGGTTTTCAGCAGAGGCGTTACAGGACTAGACGGTACATAAGAAAATTAGAATAACTTTGGTGTTGGAGAAAGTGAAGGGAGAAGGGCGTTTAGGAGGCATCATGGTACAACAGAAAGAGCACTGGTTCCAGAGTCAGCGGACCGGGTTCAAGCCCCGTCTCTGAGGCTTAGTCCCTGTGGCCTTACTTTGCTCATCTCTAAAATGACAGGCTTAGACTATGACCTCTAGGATTCCTTCCACCTCTATGATACTCGGATCATGGATCACTAGAGGAATGGTTAAAAATAGTCATCCAAAGGAGTCGCAGATTTGAGAGAAAAGATCAAATTTCTTTTAAATACTGAGTTTTTGGTGTTGGTGAAACACTCAATTGGTGACTCCCGCGCCAGAGTTACTGATTTAAGACCATCAGCATGGAGGTGACAGCTGAAACTGTGGGAATAAATGAAATCACCAAGGGAGAGACTGTTGAGAAAAAGGCAGGCCAAGGAGAAAAGTTAAGGTACCATCTGTCTTGACAGGGCCGGGAAAACAAAGCACATAGAGGTAGGAGAAAAATAAGAGGTGCGTGGAATCTTGAAGTCCAAGGGAAAAGAAACTCTCCAGAAGTGATTGCTGCTCACCAGAGGCCAATAGCCACTGGTCAGAGATCTCCAAGGAACTGAGCACTGAAAAAGAGCAGTAATTCTATAGAGGGTCATTTCATTAGAGGGACACGGAAGTGGAGGCCTCAGATGGAAACTATTATTTCAAGAAGTTTTACTGAGGGGGCATCTGGGTGGCTCCATGTATTGAGAGCCAGGCTTAGAAGCAGGAGATCCTGGGTTCAAATCTGGCCTCAGACACTTCCTAGCTGTGTGACCCTGGGCAAGTCACTTAACCCCCATTGCCTTTTAAAAAAAAAAAGAAGTTTTGCTGAAATAGAAGGGAGAGATGAGGATGAGATAGTAGCCAATTGGAATAAAAGGGTCATAGGAATACCCTTTTAGAAGTGAACACATTTGCAGATATGTAGGAAGGAGCCTAGTAGAGAAGAGAATGTATATGCAGAGAAGAAAATGGTTGGAACATAGTCCTGTACAAGTGGAGGAAGTATAGTTTTAAGGGCCCAGATAGGTCAAGTAGTCTTAGTACCTCTTCTATGATAGAGAAGATAGAATAAGTATGATACTACGAAGTTTTAAGGAGTTCTAGTATTATCACCTATTCTTTTTTATTTAAATAATTATATTGATATATTTTGGTTTTATATCACGTTTTCCAATGTATGTTTACCTTTACTGCCTCCCAAAAAGCTCTCCCTTGGAAGAATAAAAAAGAAAGGGAAGGGAGGAAGCTCCATAAAAACTAATCCGTTTGTCCCCAAAACTCTGGGGTGCTGGAGAAATCTTAAATCTCTTCTTTGGGGCCAAACTTTGTCATATTTCCGTTTTAGTGTGTTTGTTTTCCATTTACATTGTTGTGGTCATTGTATATATTGTTTTCTTTCTACTTAATTTATATTGTATCATTTCACCAATTTTCTAAATATAGCCTACCTATCTATATTGTTATCTCACCAGGAAAAGTTCCTTTTTTATAACTTAAACTGAAATTGCTAGGTAGTTTTAGCTCATGACAAGGAAGGAATTGGGGAAGAATCTTCTCCCATATTTCAAAACAGCTACCTTAGTCTAAAAGATATTAAACTACTTAACCACAATTTAATTTAGTTTATTAAACTTTATTGGCAGCCTTAGAAAATACTATCTTGACAATAACCAGGACATAACACTAATATCCTTTTGTATTATCTCCTCATTTAAAACTTGTACAATTTCTTGTAATTGTGATCAGGTTACAGGAGTGCTTAAAGATGCTGGAGTGAACAATTTGACAGTCCAGGTGGAAAAAGAAGCTTACTTTCAACACATGTCTGGGCTAAGCACAGGATTTCATGATGTCCTGGCTATGACAAAACAAATGGAATCCATGAAGTACTACAAAGATGGCACTTACATCATGTGACATGAAATATGATTTGCTTGTTAGCCATGAATGATGAAGATTAAATGACTCACAATTGGTAATTTTGAGGGGAAATGCACATAAATGTACAGAAACAATGGACTGTACTTGAATTTTTTAAAACTCAGTCCTATTGGATCAAGATGTCTTTCTAAAGGAATTTTTGAAATGGACTGATTGTATATGTGAAATATTGCTTGTATATGTGAAAATAATGACAATTTGAATTACTATTTGTGTTTATTAAAAAAGAATCTTACTATGTGTGTCAGCACAATGTGGCATATAGTCTTGGAGATGTACAAACAAATTTTTCGTGTTCAATTAAGAAAAATAGAATTGATGTGACATAGTAAGAAGTCTGAAATTGTTTCAGTGTGCTTATTTTTCAGTCATATTTTCCTTTTGTAAATATGTATTTACACAATTATTACAAGGATCCAAATGAAAGTTTGAACTGTGACACTTTTTTTTTCCAAGTCTAAGCAAAACAAAATAGGAATTAAAGTTCTATATTTATGAATTTTCTGTACATGAGACTTCTTTCTAAATATGTTTTTTTCTACTCAGTGAATTTTGTGTTGCTATTTTAAGCCAATATCCGAATTATCTCACTTAAGAGATATTTGTTAGCCCCTAATTCAGCACAAGAAATGAGAATTAGGAAATTATAGGATTGAAGACCCAGTTACTTAAGAAACTGAAAAACAAAGAAATCAATATATAATATAGTTTTACTTTTAGCAATATTTGCAAAACTATTTATTAAGATCTAAAACTGGCACTCATTTTTTTGTTAATCATTGATTCCTCTCCACAGTAGAATGTTCCATTTCTTGATTTCTCCTCAATGGGTAAGCAGTACTTAGTGCAGTAGACAAATATGTTTATTGGATGATTGTAAAATTTTGTTTTGTTATTCAAAACATTTATGTTTTTTATGTTATTTGTCATTTCAGTCATGTCTGATTCTTCCTGACTCTATTTGGGGTTTTCTTGGCAAAGATACTGGAGTGGTTTACCATTTCCTTCTCCATCTCATTTTATAGATGAGGAACTGAGGCAAATTAGGGCTAAGTGACTTGCCCAGGGTCATGCAGCTAGTAAATGTCTGGGACTCTATTTGAACTCAGGTCTTCCTGATGTGAGGCACAGACCTAGCTGTCCTTAAACAAGGGAACAAGAAGGAAGAGGATGGAAATTAGAAGTAAGATAGAATAAAGGAAAGATTGTTGGTGTTCAGTCATCTCTGAACCTTCAGGAGCCCATGGACCATAGTAAGTCAATACTATCAATGAAATTTTCTTGGCAAAGATAGTGGATTGGCTTGCCATTTCCTCCTCTGAAGGATTAAGGCAAATACAGATTATGTGACTTGATCGAGGATACACCACCAGTAAGTGTCTGAGGCTGAATTTGAACTCTGGTCTTCCCGACTCCAGGCCCACTTATTTACCAGCTGTGCTACCTAAATGCCTATAATTTTGTACAGCAAACCAAAAGAAGTTGCTTGCTCTTCACTATTCTCAATTCACTTTGATAACTCTTCTTTCTGGAACATTTAAACCTTATAAATCATTTACCCCAAGTCCCTCTAAGAGAGGAGCAAACTAAGTTCCAAAGAGGTTAGTGGTTTACCTCGGGCCCTGAGGAGCAGTGCTGAGACTTAACCTCAGGTCAGATCCTGTTCTCTTTTCTTTCATCTCTTAAACATGGAAATCTAAAGGAAGGCTTAACCTGTCAGCTCTACGTAATCAATTTTGTGCTAACTAGTGGGGGGAAATGCTTCATGAGACATACCCAGAGAGTTAAATCATTTATTTTTACAACTATCTACCTCCTTAGCTAACCGTTTAATTTTTTTCATTTTTTTATATTGCTTGTCTTAGAAGGCTCTGCAAATTATTAATGGATAGAGTAAATAATAAAATTACATGAAAACAAGATTTTTTTTTTGTAAAAATATTTTTACTAGCTATCTTTCCACTCCTATGAGGTTTTTTTTTCTTAACAAAGAATTTTCATTTTAAAAAAAATAGTTTATTTTAGTTCAAAGAATATTTTCTTTACTTATCCCCATACATAGTTTGTTTTGTACTATCTCATCCTCTGGATGATGTTAATTTGTATATAAGTAAGTCTTTTTCCCCTTTCTTCGGTTTTTTTCAAATACAAGCCTAATAACAATACTTCTGAGTTGAAGGGTATGCATGGTTCCAAATTTTTTACAGAATGGTTGTGGTCATAGTTGCACCAACAATGTATTAGTGTCCCAGTTTTACCATGTCCTTTCCAACGTTTATCATTTTCCTTTTTTTGTCATATTAGCCTAGATGTGGGTGGTCCCTCTGAATTGTTTTAATTTTTATTTCTCTATTCAATAATTATATGGAGCATTTTTTCATATTGCTATAGATCATTTAAATTTCTTCATCTGTTCATATTTAACTTTTATCAATTGTAGAATGATTTGTATTCATATAAATTTGACTCGGTTCTCAGAATATTTGAGAAATTAGGCCTTTGTCAAAGACGTTTGCTATAAAAAATGCTCCCTATTTGTTGGTTCCCTTCTAAAAATCTTGATTGCATTGGTTTTGTTTTTGCAAAAACTTTAATTTTACATAATCAAAATCCTCCATTTTACATCTCATGTCCTCCATGTCCTGCTTGTTCTTAAATTCTTCACCAATCAATAAGTCTGACTGGTAAATTATTCCATGCTACCCTAATTTGTTTATAGTATTACCTTTTATTGCTTTTTTAAAATATGTATTTATTCTAAATTATGTATCAATTTTGATTTCATCATGGTATATTGTGTGAGATGTTGGTTTATACCTAGCTTCTGCCATACTGTTTTCTAGTTTTCCCAAAGTAGTTTTTGTTGAATACTAAGTTCTTTTCCCAAAAGCTTGGCTCTTTGAGTATATCAAACACTAGGTTATTGTGGTCATTTATTACCGTGTGTTCAGTATCTAATTCATTCCATTTATCTACTATTCTTATTTCTTAGCCAGTACCAGATTGTTTTAAAGGTTGCCATTTTAGATCTGATATAGTGAGATCACCTTTTTTTTCATTAATTCCCTTGATATTTATGAGCTTTTCTTCTAGATGACATTTTAAAATTATTTTCTAGTTTTGTGACAATTGAGTGTGATTGTTTTGGAACTGAATAGGTAAATTAATTTAGATAGAACTGTTATTTTTATTATGTTGGCTTAATATTTTTCCAGTTTTTTAGATCTGACTATTTGTGTGGGAAATGTTTTGTAATTGTATTCATACAGTTTCTCAGTTTGTCTTAGCAGGTAAATCTCCAAATATATTATATACTGTCATTATAAGTAAGATTTCTCTGTCTCTTGCTATTAGATTTTAGTTATACATCAAAATGCTGCTGATTTATTTATTCTTTATCCCGCTAAAGTAGTTAATTGATCATTTAATGGTAATTTAAAGAAAATTCAACAAGATGATGTAGGAAACTAGATTATACATCTGAAGTTTCTTGGGTTGTTTCTCACCACATTTTAGTCCTTATTTTGTCCCTATAAATATTATGTCAGCTAATCCAAACTGCAATTCCCTTATAATTTAGGCAGTTTGTGAATGTATCTATGCAAAAAGTAGAAGTTGAAAAAGTTGGCTCTCTCATGTGCCCAAAGACAACAAGAAACATCATGGGGCATTTATGTAATCCTCTTGTATTGAGGTACTCAATGTGAGTATTTGGAGGGGAAAAAAAAATTCCCTGAAAGTAATCATAGCTGATATATTTTCAAGTGGTAGAAAAATCCTAGGCCTCACTGAGACCCTCCAGCTCAAATCAGTATATACTTGGCTGTTTAGTCCATTCAGTGCCAAGATAGGAATTACTGAACAAGGCATTGGGAAGAATTGATCAGAAATAAGTATTAGCATTTTCATTATATTTTTTTAATTAAGGATTATATTCTCCAAATATGCCATGACTTTTTGGCATATTTGTTTTATTCAAATTGCTTGTCATCATGTTTTAAAATAAGGAATGAGAGAGGCTACCACACAAGACTTGTATCCATATAAACTTTGTTGTTGCTCTTTTAATAAAGTGTCTGTGATTGTGGTCAGTAAGATTGTGATGAGTGCTGCCCCCACACTACCCTGCAGCATGGGACTTGGGTTCCTCCTCCCATAGAATATCAATACTTTATTTGAGAAAATCAAGAGGCACTCGGCATGGGTTACACTTAATAACATCCCAGAAAATTGATATTTCCACCGAAAATATGTTACTAGAGTCAGAGTTCTTCATGAATCACCTCCGTGTGTGATCAGACGACTGACTTGTTAGTGCAAAGGTCAGAATTAGTACAAAGCTAAAAGAGCACAAAAATGATCAAGTTAAGGCATGGGATTAAACCACCCCACCTTGGCCTGGTCATAAATTCTTGATCAAAATGGGATAAAAAAGTAAAAATAATAACTACTAGCATTTCCTCAAACTTGACCCTCCCTAGCTCTTCCCAGTGCCTCTCTGGAATACACTCCCTCCTCATCTCTGATCTCAGAATTCAGAAATAAATCCATCTCTGGGTCCTCCTGATCAGAAGATGCAGACTTTTACTTGTGGAAGTTAAAGGTGGAGGTTGCACCACACCCAGCCTGTGGCAAAGGGCTCATTAGATGCTCTTTTTCATAGGTTTTTGATAGTTAATTGGCATAAATCATTAACAAGGCAGAAGTTTACATAGTATGTTAAGAAACATACTATGTAACATTTGGTAACAAGGTTTTGTAACATTTGATACAAAATAATAAATTCTAGTACAAGATTAAGATAAGAAATTTTAATTAGTTCTCTAGTTACCATACTGGTAACTGGGAAGAGTAGGACAAAGTAATGTCTCTTGGCCATAATACTCCCCGGAGCCTGTAATTGTCATAAATCTTCCCAGGCTCAAATGACACCTGGACATGCCAACATTGTTTTCCTTTCATCTCAGTAGGTCATCTGTACTCTCGCCATTCCCAGTGAGCACAGCTTATTTCCTACTGCATGTGTTTCAACTTTCCTGGATAACTGTACAGGCCCGAAGTTTTTATTCCTTCAACAGAGGCTCCTAATCTAGTTAGTTGCTATATTATTCTAATATATCAAATATGCTAATATATATCCTTTCTAATACTGTGGTTAATTTCTATTATTATAATGGACACCTTACATGCAGTTTACTAACTGGGTCTATTTCTAACTTTTTCTAAAAGTCAGTTGCTGTTATCTACTTAAAGGATTCACTTGATTTATGATCAATAATCTAAAAGCAACTTCCAAAAGTTTGGTGCAGTTAGTATTTACTCCTTGACAACTTCCGTGATTCCGTTAATCATCTCACTTCAATTTTTCTTATACTCTATTTAATTACACAATTATAGGTATCGAACACTGGCTTGAATGTTCCCCAAGGCTCTGTCCTTGGCCCCCTATCTCTGCATTCTCTGCTTGGCTAACTCATCCGTTCCCACAGGTTTCATTATCTGTCTGCTGATGCCCTCCAGATGTGTACCCAGCCCTCATCTTAGCCTTGCTCTTCAGTAATGCACCTACCAGTTGCCTATTAGACTTTATAACTGGATGCCCTGGAGACTTCTCAGACTCACATATCCAACATGATACTCATTATCTTTGCCTCAAAATCACCTCCTCTTTCCAACACTCCTATTTTTCCCAACAACATTACCATATTTCTAGTTCCATACATGATCATTTCTCCTTACTCTGAGAGATTCATTCTCTTGGAACTAAGTAAGTAGTTATGACTGAACCTTGTTTATAAAGCTATAAAGAGAAGTGAATGCAAATATAAGTTTTGTTGACCAGCAATCATGTCTTTTTCTTCTCAGCTTTGGAACTCCCAGCATGGGACTATGCTGTCCCAATTGGTAAGCACTTACTATATTAAGGCCTTCAGCAGACCTTCACATTGGCCAATTTCTTGCCACCTTCTGGATACTTATCTGCCCTCCTTCCACATTTCACCTCTTGCTCTAAGAATAATAATATCAAATCAATACTATCAATGCCTCTGGAAAGAATATCAATTGACAGCTCTACTACATTCACTATCTCTAAGACTTCCCAGACCAAAAGACCCTTCTGATCATCACTCCCCAATCTCATTTTGTTCCCCTCTGTTCCAATTCAAACTTCCTGAAGGCAGGTATTATATTGCTTTTTCTTTGTATCCTCAGCCCTTATAAAATTGCCTTACACATAGTAAACACTTAAATAATTTTTCATCCATTCACCTGAGATACAAAATGGGAATAAGTCAGCTATTAGAAACCTATTTTACCTGATGGGTAAGTAGGACAGATAAAAGGGAGAGGGAATTGGAGAGGCTGTGGGCAGAAGCAAAACATTTGTGAACAGTGAAAGGCTAAAAGAAAAAGAGATAAACAGGGAAAACAAGATGGAAAGAAACAGTAATCATATCTGTGAATGTAAATGAGATGAACTCATCCTTAAAACAGAAACAGCAGAGTGGATTAAAAACCAGAACCCCACAATATGCCATTTATAAGAAACACCTTTAAAGCAGGAAAACCCACATAAGGTAAAAGGGCTGGAGCAGAATTTAAAATGTTTCAGCTAAAGAAAAAGCAGGAGTAGCAATTGGGATCTCAAGCAAAGGAAAAGAAAAAAATTGAAGGAAGTTTAAAAAGATACGGCTTGATAAAAGGAACCATAGATAATGAGACAATATAAGTACTAACCATATGCACCACAGGCAAAGCATCCAAATACTTTTGCAGAAATTAAGTGAGTTATGAGAGGAAAGAGACAGTACTAGAGGGGGACATCAGCCTTCACCTCTCAAAACTATATAAATCAACCAAAAAACAAAAGTTAAGAAGGTAAGTTTAATGATAGACCTCTAGAAAAAACTGAATAGGAGTAGACTGGAATATATCTTTTTCTCAGCAGTACATGGCACCTTCACAAAAATTGCCCATGTAATAGGGTATGAAAACTTCACAGCCAAATGTAGAAAAGCAAAAATACTAAATGCATCTTTTTCAGACTATAATCCAGTAAAAATTATTCAGCAAAGCAGGAGAAAGACTAAAAGTTGGAAACTAATGAATGAGTAGGCCAAAGAACAAATCATAAAAACAATGACTTAATTAAATGACAAATGAGATGGCAACATACCAAAATTTATGGGATGCCACCAAAGCAGTTCTTGAAGGGAAATTTATATCTAAATATTTATGTCAATAAAATAGAGAAAGCAGATCAATGAATTGAATGTACAACTAAAAAAAAATTAAAAGTTCTAGATTCAACAACAAACTAAAAATCATTCTCTTCAGATAAACCTATTTTCTTGATTAATAGAAGACTCCATGAATTTATTTCCTTGACTATGTCAACTTTGCTTGAAAATAGGAAAAATGCACAAGAGACTTATGATCATGACTTGCACCCACATCACACCACTCTCCTCCCAGTCTCATTACATTAATCCCACCCAAAACCTCTTGGAGAAAGTGCAGGGCAACAAATACCATCCAGGCATTTGGGTCTCCCTCATATTTTGGTAAATAAAAATTTTAAGCATGAGCAAAGTCTATAAAAGTTGAAATAATCTACCTGCTTTCTCATCATTTCTTTCACTACCAAAGGGTGAAAAACTGACCAGAAGTGCTTACAAAAATGGCAATGACACTTCCTTCTCTAATATCACTCCATGCTTACTCTCTTCTCTACTCCACTGTCTGTAACAGTAAAGGTTTTTTCTCTATTAGCTCCCTCTCCTGTTCGTATGGAAAAGATATTATACTTGCCACACACAAACTGGAGCAGAATCTAGTCAATATACTAATTAAGATGAATGGGGCCCAAATGTAGAGGTTACCCAAAGATCCCTGATGAAGGATTTGTCATCCAGACTGCCACTGATAAGTTAGCCACTACTACTTTTTCTTACTGTTTAATCAGCACAGCTTTCATTTTCTAAGGCTTTCAGTCACTCAGCAAATCAGTCATTAAATATGTGTTAAGTACCTATTACAGGCAAAAAATAATCCCTGTCTTGAAGGATCGCACAATCTAATGGGGAGTCGACAAACAAGAAAAACAAGATAAATGGGAAATCATAGAGGGAAGGCACTAGAAGTAAGAAAAGGGATTAGGAAAGACTTCCTGTGGAAAATGGGACTTATGTTGGAACTTTAGGGAAGCCAGAATGCGGAGTGAGGGAGGGCCTTCTGGACATAAGAGGACAAGAAGAGTACAGGGCTAGGTTGCTAAGGGCCAGACATTCAATCAAGGCTTTCTTTCATTTGTCCCCATTTACAAGTTTACCCCCAACTTTTCTATGTATGGAATAATGGAATGACTACTGATTTCACAGCCAAAGGACCTGGATTCAGATTATGCTCTATGTGACCTTGGGCAAGTCATCCTCTCTGAACCTTAATTTTCTCATTTCTTTTAAAAAAAAAGTTTTTTTTAGAAAAGCAGGCCTACCTAAGATTTTCAGGTTTTAGTACCCCTTTTCACTCTTAAAAATTGTTCAAATGTCCTCAAAGAACTTTCATTTATGGGGATTGTATCTATATTTACCATATTACAGGTTAAAATGTCTTAGCATTATGAAAATCATTTTAGCCTCAAAGTCCTCCTGAAAGAGTCTTCCAGAATCCCTTGAACATCTGTCCTAGATGATCTCTTCATACATGTTCATTCATTGATCAAGAATTGAAAGTATGAGAGATCAAAAACAATATTTTTGAATTTAGGAACAATACAAAAAACTTCAGCACCCCCTAAAAACACTAATATTTTTGGAGAGAGCAATGTGATTGGATATGCTTCATTTTTTAAAAACTATAGTTTAATGTTTTGATTTTAAATTCAATGTACATTTGTTAATACTTGGTTTTAGTATCTCAGCACAGAGTGGAAAACATACCTCACAAAGATACATAAACGCAAATGGAAGAAGTCTACAATTCGCTTCACTTAACTAAATTATGATACTTTTTTTCAGTATCATATACTAATTAGGCAAAAGTTTTTGTTGAAATTTGGCTAGCAAACATTCTCCTTCCTGGAAGTCAGGAACATCTACTTGTCTCCCTAATGCAGCCTAGGATGGCTGGCAAAAAGCGAATTAAGTAATTCATGAAGAGCAGACCAGAGGACAAAGGTATGTGTGTGCTCCTGCTGCTTTGGTGGGGAAGGAAAGATAAGAGCAAGAAATGATCACCTATTTGATGTCTTCAGTGGCTGATGGCACAGAAAGCAGGGAAAGCTGCTGCTACAAGAATGCTGAACAACTGTGTTGTTCCAGTTTTAACATTGTCTTTTTGTATTCCAGTGCATCATCTTGCACAATCTCTATTGTGTGTGTCCTCCATAGTGGAGACCACTGGTTTATACTCCCCAAATTAACATTTGGTTATATTTGACTTATATTCTCCAGTTGGTCCATATATCTTCTATCTTCCCAACAAAATTTTCCTATCATTACGTCATTGGGGGAAAGAACCATGTCTTCGTTTCTTTATTGCTTCCTTTCTTTCATTATCAACATTATTTTTTTTATTTTAAATTTCAAATTTTGTCTCTCCCCTACCCATTGAGAAGGCAAATGATATGATGTCAATTATATGTACAAAATCATACAAGTATGCTTCACTCTTCATTCAGAGTTCATCAGTTCTCCCTCTGAAGGTGAGTGGCATTTTTCATCATAAATCCTTAGGAATTGTTTTTGATCATCATGTTGATTAAAATGGCCAAATCTTTCACAGTTGATTATCATTACAACATTGCTGTTACTGTGTATGATGTTCTCCTGGTTCTGCCTGCTCTGTATCAGTTTATATAAATCCTTCCAGCTTTTTTCTGAAATCATCCTTCTCATCATTTCTTTTGCACAGTAGTATTCCATCACAATCATATACCACAACTTGTTCAGGTATTCCCCAGTTGATGGGCATCCCTTCAATTTCCAATTCTTTGCCACTACAAAAAGAGTTCCTATAGATGATTTCAGAAAGAGCTGGAAAGACCTCCGTGAACTGATAACAGAGTGAAATGAGCATGAGCAGAACCAGAAGAACACTGTACATAGTAATAGCAATACTGTATGATGATAATCAACTGTGAAAGACTTAGCTATTATCAGCAACACAATGATCCAGGACAATTCTGCAGGACCTATGAAAAGAATGTTATCCACCACCAGAAAAAGAACTGTTGAAGTCAGAATGCAGATGAAAACAGATGATTTGTCACTTGTTTATTTGGGTATATGTTTGGGAGTTTATGTGTTGTTTTTTTTTTTAGTCATTTTAGAACATATTTCCTTGGTTACAAGAATCATACTCCTTTCCTTCCCTACTCCCATCCCTTCCCATAGGTGATGCACAATTCTACAGGTTTTACATCTGTCCTTGATCAAAACCTTTTTCCAGGGGGCAGCTGGGTAGCTCAGTGGATTGAGAGCCAGGCCTAGAGATGGAAGGTCCTAGGTTCAAATCTGGCCTCAGACACTTCCCAGCTGTGTGACCCTGGGAAAGTCACTTAACCCCCATTGCCTAGCACTTACCACTCTTCTGCCTTCGAACCAATACGCAGTATTAATTCCAAGATGGAAGGTGAGGGTTTAAAAAAAAAACTATTTCCATGTTGTTGATGTTTGCACTAGGGTGATCATTTGGAGTCAACATCCCCAATCATATCCCCATTGACCCATGTGATCAAGCAGTTGTTTTTCTTCTGTGTTTCTAATCCAACAGTTTTTCCTCTGAATGTAGATATGTTCTTTCTTGTAAATCCCTCCAGGTTGTTCAGAATCACTGCATTACCACTAAAGGAGAAGTCCATTACATTGGATTGTACCACAGTGTATCAATCTCTGTGTACAATGTTCTCCTGGTTCTGCTCCTCTCACTCTGCATCAATTCCTGGAGATTATTTCAGTTCACATGGAATTCCTCCACTTTATTATTCCTTTGAGCACAATAGTATTCCATCACCAACATATACCACAATTTGTTCAGCCATTCTCCAATTGAAGGGCAGCCCCTCATTTTCCAATTTTGTGCCACCACAAAGAACACAACTATGAATATTCTTGTACAAGTCTTTTTCCTTATTATCTCTTTGGGGTACAAACCCAGAAGTACTATGGCTAAAACAAAGGGCAGACAGGCTTTTAAAGCCCTTTAGGTGTAATTCCAAATTGCCATCCAGAATGGTTAGATCAATTCACAATTCCACCAGCAATGCATTAATGTCCCACCTTTGCCACATCCCCTCTAGCATTCATTACTTTCTTTTGCTGTCATGTTAGCCAATCTGCTAGGTGTGAGGTGGTGATACCTCAGAGTTGTTTTGATTTGCCATTCTCTGATTATAAGAGATTTAGAACACTTTTTCATGTGCTTATTAATAGTTTTGATTTCTTTTATCTGAAAATTGCCTATACATGTCCCTTGCCCATTTATCAATTGGGGAATGGCTTGATTTTTTGTACAATTGATTAAGCTCTTTATAAATTTGAGTAATTAGACCCTTGTCAGAGGTTTTTATTATGAAGATTTTCCCCCAATTTGTTGCTTCCCTTCTAATTTTGGTTGCCTTGGTTTTATTTGTATAAAATCTTTTTAATTTAATGCAATAGAAAAATTTTTTTGGTAATTTTTTTCTAACTCTTGCTTGGTCTTAAAATCTTTCCTTTCCCAAAGATCTGATGAGTATACTATTCTGTGTTCACCTAATTTACTTTTATTTTCCTTCTTTATATTCAAGTCATTCACCCATTCTGAGTTTATTTTGGTGTAGGGTGTGAGATGTTGATCCAAACTAGGGGTTTTGGTTTTAAAAGATTACTCACAAACTTGAACAATATGGAAATGTTTTGTGTGATAATAAATGTATAACCCAGATCGAATTGCCTATGTAACAACTAAATTTAGTTTCTCTGCCAAAAGTATTGTTTTATGGGGTTTATTAAAGATTAAGAAATAAAGAAAATACAAAATAAGAAAAAGCACATGTCTAGGAGGGCTGAAAAGCCCATTCAATTTCACTTACTACAACTTGAGAGATACGTGTGCTTAGCAGCGGAAACAGGGAGAGGGGCGAAGTAGGCAAAGAGTCAGTTTAAATACAAATTGTGTTCTCACACTCAAGTGAGGACTCAGGGTGATATTATAGGGAATTCTGGGAACTACCAAGGACTTCTGGGAATTGAAGTCTGGGGTTCAAATCTCCATTTTACATCTGCCAGAACCAGAAGGGAGAATTGAAGGGAGGGAGGAAGTAAGTTCAATCATATAACTTAGGAAATTTTGTGTGGAAATTTGTTAACACTAATAATATAAAAATAAAATATTCAAACAAAGAGTTCCTATAAATATTTTTTCGTACATATAAGACTTTTTCCTTTTTCTTTGATTTCTTGACCTAGTAGTGATATTGCTGAGTTAAAGGATATGCACAGTTTTATAGCTAGCCCTTTGGGCATAATTCCAAATTGAAGAACCATGTCTTTTTAATGTATAATGGACAGAATCCCTAGAAGAACATTATAAGTTTAATGTGTAGCGAAGTGATTTCTTTCAGTTCCTTAGAAACAAGTAAAGCATGGCCATAATAATTGCCATTGGGGGCAGCTAAGTGGCTCAGTGAATTGAAAGCCAGTCTTTGAGATGGGAGGTTCTAGGTTCAAATTTGACCTTAGACATTTCCTAGGTGTGTGACCCTGGACAAGACCCTGGACTTAACCTCCACTGCCAGCCCTTACCACTCTTCTGCCTTGAATATAGTATTTATTCTAAGACAGAAGGTAAGAGTTTAAAAATAATAATTCCCCATTATTGGAAGAGTGGACTCCTGACTCATTTCTGTTTAGACTACAGAACAAGAGTGAGAACTCTTCAGCAGTGATGCCAATGAGTGGACCAAATTGAACTCACTACCAGCATTTGTTCCTCTTCTATTTCTTACCTTCTTGCCTTGACTCTTCCTTACTCTTCTTCCCTTACTTCTCTGTTTCCCCTTTATTAATTTCTCTTGACTCTTTCCACTTCCCCCACTACTACCTCATGAAAGCCTTCTTTAAACACAAGTCCTGCTTAACTCCTCTGAATCCCTCCCCAGAAACAAGATTCTCTTTTAAGAAAAGAAAAGGGAAGAAGTAATATATTGTAGGTTTTAATAAGACTTCCAAAAGAAAGAATTTGTAAAATGTTGATTAATTACCGCAGGGATCCAGTAGAGGGACACCTGAAGGTCTTTGTAGTGGAATTTGACTTCCCTGAACTAGTGCTCAGAAATGACTGGAACTAAAAGTGTATTCTCAAAGGTGCTGACTCATCTTCTAAATCCAGTGGTCCTGTTTAGGAGATATAAAACTAAAAATGAACTAATGGGAAGCTATGGACAACCAAATGGAATTTTAAAACTATATGGGGAGAACGAGTATCAAAACGGAGTCAGATGGATGGGAATAACAACAGATGCCTGAACTGTTGCAGCAGCCTCCTAATTGGTCTCCCTGTATCCAGCCTCTCTCTTGTTTTATCTATTAACCTAACAGCTGCCCAAATGATATTCCTAAAGCACTGCTCTAGCCATGTCACCCCTCTAAAGACTCAGAAAGCTCAGTTGACTCCCTCTTGCCTCTAGGCTTTTAAACCACTTATGAGTCCACCTACCTTTCCAGTCTTATCTTACCTTTTAGATAGTCTTCATGCAAGTCATACTGGTTTATTTGCTATTTCTCATACATCACATTCTACTTCTATGATTTTGCTCATCTACAGCCCTCTTAAGATCCTCATTTTCCTTTAAAACTCAAGGGCAGAGCAGCTCCGTGACTCAGTGGATATAGAGTACCAGGCCTGGATTTGAGAGGACCTAGGTTGAATCTGTTTTCAGACACTTCCTAGCTGAGTGATCCTGTGTAAGTCACCTAACCCCATGTGCCTAGTCTCTGCCCTTCTGACTAAGAGTTGTTACTAAGACAGAAAGTAAGGATTAAAAAAAAAAAAAAAGCTTAAGGGCCACTTCTTACAGGAGACTTTTACTGATCCCTCTAGAAGCTACTTTTCTTTCCCCTGAGAGATTAACTTTGTTTTTATTTCACATTTGTTCGTGTATATACTTGTTTCCCCCAATTGAATGTACTATAAATTTCTTGAGAGGAGAGATTTGTTTTGCTATCTCCAGCATCTGGCACATGTTAAGCACTAAATAAAAGCTTATTGTTTTGGTATTGGTATTGTTTGGAGGGAGAGGTGATAAAAATCCTCTTGCTTATTTTTTCTGCCAAGAATACTGATCTTTGAACTGGAAAAAAAGCAAAACAACAACGGCTAAAAGGAAGTTGAAATCCAAGATTAATACGTACCTAGGTGTATTCACATTACCAGGTCCAAATTTACTGTGCCACAAAGTTTTTAAATAACTATTAGATATCTGGGTTAATGTCAGTGAATTTTGAAAGGTTGTGTTGTTGGTATTTTGGGATTGTATCTATTTTGTAGTAAGAAGGGCCAGTGGGCTTAACTTTGTAATAAAAGTTAATGTAGTCTGGGAAGAACAGTGGAGCCTCCTTCAGGGAGTTAAACTGACGAAATGTGAAAGCAGTTGTAAAAACAAAAACCTCTATTAAGGTTATTAGGATTAAAGTTTTAACAAAAAGGTAAAGCAGAGAAAATCCTAAAAACTAATGGGCTTCTACTTCTCACGGAACCATTTTCCATCTGGTCAAAACTGGACCTTCTCTATTTCCTTATATCTATCTTACCCAAAATCTATCTAGCTAAGCCAATTTCTAATTATTCTTATATTATTCAGTATAGCCTCCTTGTAGTGTTCAGTTAGATCTCCTCCTTCTGGCCAGTTAGGGTTTTTGGCCTAGTGGTTTCTGACCTGAAAAGACTAGAGCCCAGCTTGCTCACTTTAACCACCGAGGAGCAAAAAACAAGATTTTCTTTTAATTGTAGATCTTCCTTTTACAGCTCTTTCCAAAACCTTCCAACTTCTTCCTCTTTCAACAACAGTCACTCTGGATCAAGGAATTTCCAGCAGCCAGAGTTTTTGCCACCTCTCTGAGCAGGGAACACCAGCAGAGAGAGAGAGAGAGAGAGAGAGAGAGAGAGAGAGAGAGAGAGAGAGAGAAGTAGCCTCCAGCACCTAGCTTAGCCCAAGAAACAAAGTGATGGTTAAAAAGCTCTAACTCCTATCACCACCACGGAATTCCATAGGAACTGGGCTCCAAGTTCTAACCAAGGCAGGCAGTCTGCTCCTGTCACTTACATCTGCTTGACTACAATTCCCTGCAATATTACAGAACATATTATTAAAGGGATAGTTAGTGAATATCTAGAAAAGAAGACAATGACCAGGTACTCTGTTGGTAGAACCCTGTTAGTCAAATCATTTTGGAACACAATTTGAAACTATGTCCAAAAATCATGACCTTTGTTCTAGCAATAGCACCACTAGATCAATATTGTAAGAGTTAAAATTGGTTTTGGTCAAATTAAGAGTTATAAAAAGTTGTGGTAGCTATTTATAATAATTAAAAATTAAACTATGAGTATGTTAGTAGCTTTCGTAGCTTTGTTACATCAAAAGTAGAGATAGTAAAGAGAGGAAAATGTAATAAGGAGGTAGAAAATATTTCCCAGGCTAAATATCCTAAGTCTGGATCTAAGTGACTCATCAAATGTCCCACCAAAGACAGGAGAAGAGCCAAAAGTCAAGTGTCTCAACCAGGGTGTCATCAACCCAAGCAAGTTACCAAAGTCAAACTCCTCAAGCCACCAATGCAGAATGAAATTCAACTCAGAGACACCAACCCAGCAGAATCCCTCCAACACAGAAGTACCTTTTCAGCTCTTCGGTCTCGCCTTTTATAAGCCTTTTCCAAGGTCACTTCCTGTCTGTCTGGTTTCTGCTTCCTTTCACGGTGGGCTGGTCTATCATATCTCAGGAACCAATCATAGTTTCTTAATTTGCCTGGCACTGCCAGGGCGGGCAGTGCTTGTGGGATCCACTTCTGGTCTTTGAAGGTGTGAATTTCCTTTTCTAGTAAAAGGTTCTTCAATTGTTTGGCTAAGTGTGAAAGGAGGGGCACTCCAAGTTCTTGATTGATTAAGTTAAAATAAACATTTACAGAATCCAGAAATGCTCCCAGTAGCACTTTTCTATATAAAAACTAAATCTCTTGCTGATTTACATATATGACCTTATGAAATCCTATTTGGACATCCACCTTTGCAAGTCAAAACTTGCAAAACTGCTTATGCTTCAATGTTAGGAGAGGATACACAGGTCTACATTCCTACATAGTTGCTTTGCAAGACAGAATGAAAGAACTACATAATATGGGAGTGTTACTCCACTCTGGTCCTCTGGACTATTCTTTGCACAATATAAAACCAGGAGATTCAGTCTATATTATGAACTTTGCAAAACCATCTTTCACACAAGAAAATTGGGTTGGCCCATTCAACATTTTAGTTTCACCTTCAGCAGTAAAGATCTTAGAGAAAGAATCATGGGTTCATTGCTTGCACATCAAACTTGCACACATAGAAGATAGAGAAGAAAAAATAGATATAGATAAAGAAGGAAAAGAAGAAGAGATAGAAAACAGTTACATAAAAGAGAGCTGACAGATATATCAGGCAAAAGAGTCAGCAGTCAAAAAGTTCAGTAAGGGGGACAGCTGGGTGGCTGAGTGGATTGAGAGTCAGGCCCAGAGATGGGAAGTCCTGGGGTCAAATCTGGCCTCAGACACTTCCCAGCTGTGTGACCCTGAGCAAGTCACTTGGCCCCCACTGCCTAGCCCTTACCAGTCTTGAACATGAAAGCATTGAAGCTCATTAGCCTTGATAAGTAGAAAGCTTGCCTTTTCCTCAGTCTGAACATGATTTCCTGATTTTTCCCTTGATGGTCAGAGATTGATTGCAGCAACTTATAAATATATATTTATATAATTTATATTTATCCCTCTGGAGATGGTTATAGATAAGTGAGATAAACATGATCATGAATTCCCCACTTACTTAAATCAGCAAAACCTGGAATCTCAAAAATAAAAGAAAAAGAGCCAGCATTTTACTTTTTCCTCACAAGAAAAGGTAAATGCCCCAATGCAAAAAACTTCCTGGGTGCAAAAACAGACATTTTATAAATTCCTAACATGTGGCTCCCCACCTCCTCTGTTTGGTCTCATTGTCTGGGAGCCAAGACTTCCAATCTAATCACATGGATTCTAGCCAGGTCAGGGTTTGCTGAGAAACAGTAGAAGTGTCATTTTAACATTTTTCTTTTAAAATTAATTAATTTCTTTATTTAGACCACTTTTCCATGGTTACATGATTCATGTTATTTCTGTCCCCTCTTCTTTCCCCCCTCGCTGAACTGACAAGCAATTCCACTGTATTATACATGTATCGTTGTTGAATCCTATTTCCATATTATTAACATTTGCAATAGAGTCATCTTTTGACATAAAATCTTTTTTGACAAAATAAAAATCACATCTCCATCAAACCATGTGATCAACCATATGTTTTTCTTTTGTGTTTCCTAACATGTATTTCTTAGCAGATAAATTTCTTATATTTGTGTTTTGTTTTGGAATTCAGGGCTTCAAGTGCAAACTTGGATGTTGAAAGAAAGCAGATGAATTTTCAAGGACTCACATTCTCAAATGGAGCTGAAGACTTCATGGTTGGAACATTCCCTCCAAAATACAGTACTGTGGGTTCTCTTTGATTCACTCTTGATGTTCCCCACACACATCAGTGAATAAACTAAAGAAAATTGAAACCTCCTAAGTATATAGCAGTAGAGATTTCTCTAGGTCTGTTTATGCCACCTAAAATTTACAGATTTATGTAAAAAATTAATGAGATCAAAAAAGCATACTAAGTAAAATAAAAAATATTCATCTTTATTTTATTACCTTTAATTTCTACTTTCTATATTTATAATATAAATAATATATTACTATATTGGTAAATTATAACAAAATTTTAGTGAGTTCTCATTGACTGATCATAAATATTTTTTCTTATGAATATATGAACATGAAAGCATTGAAGCTCATTAGCCTTGATAAGTAGAAAGCTTGCCTTTTCCTCAGACTGAACATGATTTCCTGATTTTTCCCTCGATGGTCAGAGATTGATTGCAGCAACTTATATGGATCTCTAATTGGGGTAATTTTTCTTTATGAAGCAATTGGTGAAAATCAGACTATGAAAACCTTCCTACTTGCTGTAATCTCTGGAACTCCCCTCTCAGAATAGTCTAGAATATATGGTTTTGGGGTTCAAACTGGCATGCTTTTCACTGTTCAATAAGGAGAAAGAGCATCACTGGCTTGATTCCTTGCATTCTAGATAGAGATTCCACAATGAACAGACTTTGGAAGTAGAAAAGAATCCCATTAATCCACATTGAGAATAACACAAAAAATCAGAAAGCATACACACGAATGTGCACTAGACAATACAGAATGAAGGTAATTCAGATGAACCGAGAGAATTCTTAGATCTCAGCCTGCAGTTTTTAGGGTAGCAAGTTGGATATATGGATATTGATTCTAAGACAGAAGGTAAGGGTTAAAAAAAAAACAGTTCAGTAAGGAGAGGACAAATCCAGTGGAAGAGGATATTCAAGGAGGAAGAGGATAGCAGCATAGGAGCCAGATGACAACAGAAGCCTAGCCAGACCAAAAGCAGCTAACTTGAAGCCAACAGGACAACAGACAGTACAAGATTTCTACAAAGAAAAGGAACCGACGAATGGACAGAAGACTGAGATACTGCATCATTAGACCTGGCACATTTCCACTTTAGTTCATGCAACACTACATAGCTATCAAGAACTATGAAGAGAGAAGGGAAGCAACAGGCAACAAGAGAAGGGAAGCTGAAGACTGGTAGGTCTGGGTACATGCCACCTCCACATAAAGGAATACATTTCTCACTAGATGGTATGAGATCTTTATTAACTACAGTATCCATGTAGATAAATGGATACTTTAGGAAGGGTTTACTCTAGCAGTAGATTAACTGTACACACCCGTTTCAATAAGATCTTGCCTAAATAGAAGATCTGAGTGGAGATATTGTGTTCAGGTAACATCAGAGAACACAGGGAGATGCGTTGAGATTCACGAAAGGGTGGTGCCATGCAGTGCATGCTACTCACATAGGTAAATAGCTGTCGATACAAGTATATACTTGTAACATAGTTTGGGACGACGTAATTGTAATTTCGGGAACGAACGTTGAGAAAGAGAATGTTTTGGAAGAAGAAATGTGTTTGCAAGGAGATGCCATGGAATGCCGCGGAGCAGTGATTGACAGGAGAGAACCTGCTTCGATTCTTGGAATCTCGGGGGAGGGGCGGATCGAGGAAGTTCAGGGAGGTTGCTAGGAAACTCTGAGAAGAGACTTTACTCCAGCCTTCGGAAGGGAACCCTACGTGAGTCCTGCCAAGGATTTCCCTATCGAACCTGAGATCTACAGAGTCCAGAAATCTTTCCTGTCACGTGAAGTAGAACGAGACCAACAAGGGAGCCGATTGGAACGGCTCGTTTACTTCAGGGGTTACTTCCCTGAGGTGGACAGAATCGCTCCTAGTTCCTGCTTCCTCCCCCGCTTCGCCTAATATCTAGAGACTTATTCCTTTCATGAATTAGCCTAGTGAAGACAGCATAGAAAGCCTCTAGGCAGAAAGGAGACCTCAAACTGGCCTCGGCTTTAGCAGAGGGCTGACAAGACTTGCCCTCGATTCTTGCTTCTTTTGCTTAGGGAAACCTACAAACCTCTTTCCGGACCCTATCCTTGTTCACTGTATGCAAATACATTTTAACACCTGAGAGACCGTCAGATTCCCCCCCCCCCCCCCCCATAGAATCATAAAAGGGGAAGAAACGGGCTTTGAGTTTATCCTGGAGAGAGAGTTGCCTTCGATTGGGTTGAGCCAAGTCCCAACCAACTCTCTCACTCTAGCTAGCACTTTGCCCTGGGGAGAACATCTTAATCCAGCGACGTTAGCCAAAGTCTATAGTATAGGCTCTGTACCATCTTTGAAGGGGTTTGGCTCCCTTTGGCTAGTGTGCCTTTAGATCCTCTTTGACAAAATACATGTACATATATATATGTGTGTATATGTGATCTTGTATATTATGTAAGATGAAAATTTAGTGTCCATAGTTGCTATAATGCCAAAAGTTTTTACAAATCTGTACATATATACACATGTAACATACATCTGTGTAAAAATATGTAATATGTGTATATATAGGATTCTGAAAAATAGAAATGTGCATAGTTAAATTGTTGAAAAACGTAGATTCATAAGAGAATACTCAGTTCATAGTTCTATGTAGACATTTTGGTTTTATGTAATAGCAATAACATTTAGCATAGAAAAAGTTTTGTTTTGAATTGTTCAATTTTGAATGCATTTTACATAAGTTTATTTTTAGTCAGATTGTGTTTTTGTAAAAGTTTATGCTACATTGTGTTTTATTGTAATTTTTCTATTTTTTTCTATTTTTATGCATTGCTATAATATTTTTAGATAAGATTGTTTTGTGTATTAGTTTAGCATACTTTTTTTACAAACTTTTTGCAAAAGTCTTTTGTTGTAGCATTTTGAAATTTTTTATTTTGTATTGCATTCTTTTATACTTTGCAGTTTGTATTTGTATTCAGAAATTTTCTTGCTTGTTTTGTTTTTGTAAATGTTTGCATTTTGTTTTGATCTTTGTTACGGTATTGTAAATCCTTTCCCTTTCCTTTCCTTTCCCTAGTTCAGTTCCTTAGAGTAAGATAGTATAGGACTAGGATAAGGTAAGTAAGTGTAAATGTTTTTTACTTGGGGTCAGAATATTAGGATAGGAATATGATAAGGGGATTTAAGTTATATTGGTGCACAGGATCCAAAACATTTTTTTAAGTGAGTTTTGGTCTGTGCAAAAGGGTGGAATGTTATGGGAGAGGGAAGAGAAATAGAGTGCAAGAAGGTAACAGAAAGGAGAGTTTGCAAAGACTGCATGCATGCTGTAAAATGACATGGGCTGTGTTCTGGAATGTGGGGAATGAATAAAAGTAGACACCAGAAGTGACTGAATGGTTTTTGGACTTCCTGTTTCTGGGACAGCCTGAAGCTACAACTTCCTCCTGCTTGAGATCTCTACCAGCCTAGGAGGGGTTTGGTTTCCTTTCCCTTTGAAGCAGAAGCTACCAACTCTGGTGTCCTGTCTGGAGAAATCCTTCAACACTTTGTGATCCACTCGGGTTTCCAACCTACTGAGAGTGTTTCCAGCTACTCTGACGATCTGTGCCTGGCCAGCCAGTGAACCTGTCTGTCATGGGAAGGCCTAGAGTCATCTTAGGCCTAACCAGCCAGGGTTGAACCCTGAGAATCAAGGGTCACCTTGAAATAAATTTAATCTGGAAGGATTATAGTGTCAGATAGTAAGGTAGCTGGAAATTTTTAGACAGTCAGTGTAGGGATCTATAGTAAGGGATTTCTAGCAGGGCATAACAGGGCAAGCTGATAGCATGAGACCCTGCAGACCAACATTACACTCAGAACTCCCAGAAACTGGGACTGGAAACAGAGCATTTGTAGAAAGCAATTGGTGAACTCTGGTAGAGTGAGGCTCCTTTCCTCTAGCAGTCAAGAGAGCCCAGGGGTGCGATCTGGTTATTTCTGGGGTGGACCCAGAGAGCCATTGGTCCCTTTTCCTTTGGTCTACCTTGTTTCCTGCCTGTCCTTGCTACTGGAGCTGGTGCTACTGCTGTGGAGAAGAGTTCATCTGAGCTGTTACTGGGATTGCTGCTTAACCCAAAGAACTCCAGTGTTTTGAGAATTTTTGACCCATTTGTCCCTGGCCCTGTTCCTAACAAAACCCCCTTAACCTTAAGTATTAATTTAGAAATTTAGCTTAGAATAGTTATATAAGTATAAGGGGTTTAATGTCTAAGTGGATTATAAATTAGTTATTCCCTGATCCCTTTTCCCTTTAGACAAACTGTTAATATATATATATATATATATATATATATATATATATATATATATATACACACACACATATATATAGTTTGAACCTCTACTAGCAGGAGGTCAGGAACCAAAGTTAGAAAGGTCTAAGAGAGAGAGGGCACAGATAAAAGAAATCACTATTTCCTCTCTTAGGTAAGACTACACAAGGGCAGGAGGTGGAGTCAAGATGGCAACATAGAAGCAGCAAAAGTTCAGACCTCTGAAAACCCTTCCTTACCAATCACAAACTGAATGCTCCTAGGGGACTGAAAATCAAAACTAACAACAAGACAGAGCCAAGGAATCATCCTGCTAGACTCAGTTTAAAAGGTACACCCCCCCAAAAGCCAGAATTCAAGAACACTCAGGTTTAAGGGGAAGGCAGAAGGAAGGTCCCAGGACCCCTCCCTCCCACCCAGAGCACTAAGCCTCCAGTGGCAGTGGGAACCTCTGGGCAGGCAAAGGCTCTGGTCTGGAGTCTGTACCTTGTGGGTGGGGCTGTGCCAGGCTCAGAGCATTGAACACAGGCAGTGAGGAAGGAGCTGGAGAGGGAGCGCAAAGCAGGTAGACTGGTCACAGTGGTGGAGACCCTCCATATTGCTCCAGCCTTTCAGGAGGTTTTGGTCTCAGAGCACATCCACCCCAACCCAACTGAACTTCATCCCATCAAAAGTCTTCAGAGGTCAGGGAAGCCCAGGCTCCAACACCCTTCCCTCACAGACTGCTGAACTTTAATCCAATCAAAAGCCTTCAGAGGACAGTGAAGCTCAAACTCCAACACCTTTCCCCTACAGACTGCATGGAGAGATCTGACAAAGCTCCAAGAGGGGAGATTGACAGAAAGTCCCCAAACCAAAAAAATGAGAGGAGCAAGAGCACAGACAACTTTGGGAGTAAAGAAGGGGTAAATATGAGCAAACAACAGAAAAAGAAGAAGAAATTAGAATCAACAGCTTCTGTATAGGCAACCAAAAAAGAGCAAATGGAACAGAGGAGGAGGCAAACAATAAAACAGAAATCCCAGCGAATTGGATACAGGCTTTGGAAGAACTCAAAATGCAAATTCAAAACACAATTACGAGAGGCTGAAGACAATTGGGAACAGAATTTAAAAACTAAGATAAGTCATCTGGAAACAGAAAATCGTGTCTTGAAAGCCAAAATCGACCAGCTTAAAAATGAAGCAAAGGAGATGAAAGAAGATAAAAGATGAAGCAAAGGAGATGAGAGGTGAGGTAAAGAGAATGAAAGATGACCTCCAAAGAAAATAAGACCAGAAGGAGAAGGATGACCAAAAAGCCAGGGATGAAATCCAGTCTTTAAGAACCAGAATACAACAACTAGAATTAAGTGACCTCACAAGGCAGCAGGACAAGGAGCGAAACCACGTTATTCACAAGTAGTCTCAGGTGCTGCCAAACAAAGTCAGTTATGAAGCCAGGTGCATGGGGTAACATCAAAAAGGAAAGATGGGAAAGGAAATGGGAAAAATGAAAAGGAAGGAGACTGCATGCAAATAGAACTTGAGGTTCTAAAAGCACAAAATAGAAATAAAGAACAGATAGAAGAAGAAATACAATTAGATAATGATGTAAAGGAGATTAAAGAGTAATTTTTGGAACAGTGGAACAAGCTACAAAGAAAGAGGAAAAAACAGAATTGACAACAGTCTGTAATACACAAATAGTAGAGGGTTATAAAGATTCTAAACATACTGCGAATGAATTAATTGAAGCACAGGAGCAAACAACAAAAGGTTCCAATGTGGAGGAAAATGCAATAACAGAGAACATTCAAATTAGCAGACTTCCTGGAGACAATGACACGGAAAGCAGGGATGATATTACAAAAGAAAATACCAATAATATAATAGAAAAGTCAACCTTAAATCCTTATGCAGAAGAATTCCAACCAATATTAACTGCACAAGAAAAAGCAAACACAAACATTATTATGCTAACCTTAAGACTCCATGATAAGGCAATTCCCTTACAAGCTGATGATGGATTGCAAAATGAATGTTCAAAGCAACAAGAAAAGTCTGTAGCAGAAGAACAAAACTGGGATATGATAGCAGATCCACAGGAAGGAACAAACACACAAGAACCAAATTTATCAACACATGACACAGAGTTACAGCATACTAATAGGCAAGAGCTTGCAAAAGACATGGGGAATATAGAAATCACCAAGCAAGAGTCAGTGCAAGACATGAATCACACAGAAACACTATATTCAATAATGTTTGATTCAGAAAATGAAGAAGACCAAGAACCTTATGAATAGATCAAACTTTACAATCAAGATCACAAAGCTTTACAAGAGGGGGATATAGATGATTTCATTAACAACTCAAATGAAGAACAAACGATCCAGTCAGAAGAGTTAGTTAAGGACATAAACTACACAATCTCATTAGAAGAAATGCTGGCAGCATTGGGAGTCAAGAATTACCAAGAACTTTGTGAAAAGTATGAGGAAGTGGAAAAAGACACTAAATTAGCAGTACAACAAAATCATAAAACTTATAGAAAACAAAGAGAAGAAGCAAATAATGTAATGATCCTATCACATCTTCCTTTCTCTGACGTAGAACTTCTCACAAACTAGACTGTCAATTAACAAAATATATACAAGCTTTACAAACAAGAATAGCAAAGTTGCATGAAATGGGCTTGATACAACAAACAGTACCCCTGGCTTACAATTTGCACAACATCAAACCGGGAGACATAGTATACTTAAACAATTTCAATAAAAAATTGGCTACGGACATAAAATGGACTGGACCACATGAAGTATTGCTTACTATCCCAAAAGCCATAAAAATTGCAGGGAAAGACTCATGGTTTCACTGTTCCCACGTAAAACAAGAAAAGTTCAACATCACTGTAACAGGCATAGAAGATAATTAGACAAAAGATAGTGTTGAGAAATGAAAACAAAAACCGATTAACATTAAAAAAGTACACCACAAAGAAATAATAGTGACACATAATGTTCGAGACAACTTTCCAGCCCAGAGGAAAAGCATCAAGAAAAGCTGCTAGAGAGAAGAAACAAAGAGGGAAAGCTGAAATGGACAGCTAAGACTTTGAACTTTGTAAATTTGTTTATATAAGAAGAGGACAGATGGAAAATGAGACTTATATGTAAGACTGTGTTGAAATAATAAAACAAAAGTAATTTCACATTTTAGGGAAATAGCACACATTACTACATAACATAAGACTACTCTAATCAATACAATGATATAAGACAATTCCAAAGGACCCATGATGAAAATCCATCTTCAGAGAGATTAACTTAATATTTCTTGCTTTTTTTTGTACATAACTAATATTGAAATGTTTTGCCTGACTTTACATATATCGTTTTGTCTTCTCAATGAGATGGGAAACAGGGAGAGAGAATTTGGAACTCACATTTTTAAAAATCAAAGTTAAAAAGAAATTTAAGTTAAAAAAATTTTTTTTAATTTAAATTATGAAAGCTGCTTGAAGCTGGGAAGTTATTCTTTGTTATTGGTCACAAGAATGTGGCAAAGGCAAGATTTGAACTCACTTTCTGACTCCAGATACAGCCTAGTAGCCACTATGCCAAACTGCTTGCTATCTGTGTACATATTTATATATTAAAACAATCTGAGAATTAATTGAATAATACCAGATGGGTACATATTAGAATCTGGCCTTTTCTGCTTATAAATTAGGGAAGAAGCATTAAATGTTAATGCTAATAAATAAATGAAGGATAAATTCAGTTAAGTACAAAAGTGGCGTGGCTAAATTAATGCAAGTTAAACCAGGATGTGACTTATTACTTAAAGGCTGGAGGAAAGGAAGTCTTAAACTATAGGTAGAGTCCCTATACCAGGGGAAAATGCCTCTACAAGAAAAAATCCAGTCTATTGTTTTTAACGACTTTATTTCTAATGTCCACCTCCAGAGAAAGAACTAATGGAGTCTGAATACAGATTGAAGCAGACTTATTTTCACTTCGTTTTCTTTGTGGGTTTTTTAATATGTGTCTTCTACAACATGACTAATATGTAAATATGTTTTGCATGATTGCACATGTATAATGTATAAATTGCTTACCATCTCTGGGAGTTGGGAGAGGAGGAGAGGGAAGGAGGAAGAGAACTTGGAACTCAAAATTTTAGAAAACAAATGTTAAAAAAATTTTACATATAATTGAGGAAAAAAATAAAATATTATTAAAAGACTTCTTTTCTGTCAGTGCGTAGGGCATGTTGTAGTCACTGTAAAGATTTCAATTAAAAATAGGGGCCCATGATTTCATCAGTATGAGGAATTCTAGATTCCTCTTCCAATGATACTGATTGACTTCTGATTTCTATTCTTAGTATAGTGAGTTGCCTTGAGGAACTGAGAAGGGAAGTCAATCAGTAAGCACCTATTCTCTGAAGATTTAGGGTCAATGGCTAGGGATACAAAGACAGAAACAAAATAGACCCTGCCTTTAAGGAGTTTATGTTGCCTCCTCTCATATAACTTCTCTTTAAAAATAATTACACATAGCATATATACCAAATAAATACAAGGCGATTTTTGGAAAGAAAGGCACTAGGACTTCAGAGAACTGGGTTCAGAAAAGGTTTCATGTAGAAGGTGACGTTTGAACTGAGTCTTAAAGGAAACCAGGGATTATAAGAAGTGGAGGTACAGAAGGATTGTATTCTGGGTTTCAGGAGACAGCAGGAGGCAAGGTAGAGAGGGAAAATAGTGTTGTGTGTATGTTTTTGTGAGGAACAAGAAGGCCAGTCTGAAGTGGAGTTTCCTAGGGATAGGGTTGGTCAAGTGTCAGATGTCGCAGAGATCAAGATGAAGATTGTGAAAAGATAATCAAATTTAGAAATTAACAGGCCAACTGTAATTTCATAGAAAGCACTTTTGATTGAGAGATAAAGTAGGAAGACTTATTGCAAAGGTTGGAGAAGTGAAAAGAAGTGGAAATTGCTTTCCTTAGATAACTTTTCTTAATGATTTGGCTGAAACTATAGGATGACATCCTGATGGGTTGGCAGAATGATTTGCTTATTTTTACACAGCATGTATTCTAGAAAGAATAATCTACATTTTATTAAAAATTAATTGGAGCGCCTAAGTGGCCCAGTGGACAGAGTGTCAGGCTTGGAGTCCAGAGGACCTGGGTTCAAATTTGACCTCAGACACCTCCTAGCTGTGTGGCTGTGGGCAAGCCACCTAATTTCAATTGCCTAGTTCTTGCTGCTCTTCTGCCTTGGAACTATTACACATTATTGATTGTAAGGCAAAAGGTAAGGGTTTTTTAAAAACCCAACTAAATCTGTCTTAGTATTCATAGCTACATGGAACAAGCTGAACTAGTATGTCACAAGCAAGAGGTGAATCCTGTCACCACAAACTGTAGCAGAGTAATTCCACAGAAAGAAGTAGGATCATTTTGCAAAATTGAGGGTTGATAAAGTTTTTGGTACTAGGGGGAAGAAAATACTAGTAGCTTCCTTGTTTACGGGCCTTGGGACTGTTCAGAGTTAGGATTTGAATTTTTTCTTCAACCTACCCTCTCACATTTTGCAGATGAGAAAACTGGGACTCGGAGCAATGAAGCAACTTGTCAACATCACAAGCATCCAGAAAGCAGGTTACAATATGTTAGCACTGTGAAAAAGTAAACCTGAAAGTATGTATTTTTTTGTTGTTCATTTGTCTGACTGTTCATGATCCCTTGGGCTGTAATTATCCGTGGGTTTTTTTGGCAAGGATGTGGGAGTGGTTTGTCATTTATTCCTCTAGAAGATCTAATTCATCCTTTTGTCTGGCAATCAGAGGTGAAGTGACGTGCTCAGAGTCACACAGCTCATAAGCATCTGGGGCTGAATTTGAATTCAGGCCTTCTGATTCTGGGTTCATTGCTCTTAACCATTGTGCCACAGTTGCCTCATCCATGTACTAAACCTGGAAATGTGTCTGTGTCTGTCTGTCTATCTATCTATCTACCTATCTATCTATCTAAGAGAAGAGAGAGGGAGGAAGAGCATATAGGCATGTGTATATATAATGGAAAATACTAAATATGAAAAAATACATGTATATAAACCTTGAACCTGGAGATATACATGCACACATATTAAATGTAGAAATATATGTATATATTAAACCTAAATATACATATATATGTACATATATATATATACACACACACACAAATGTAAAAAAACTGGAGAAACACACATCTGGAAATATGTATAAAGTTAAGAAAAAATATATAAAGTATACATATATTATAACCACAGAAAGAAATCCTCCACAGGAAAAATCCACTCTCCTTGATATAACTTGTGGAGAAAGTCAGATTGTTTTTTGTAATTGTTGCTGTTTTTCAAACCCTCACCTTCTTCGTAGGAACAAATCTAAGCTAGAAGAGATACTAGAAATGGGCAACTAGGGCATACGTGATTTGCCCAGGATCACACAGCTAGGAGGTGTGTCCTGACTCCCCAGCTGCCTCCCATCAGGAGGTCTGCAGGCTTCTCCCCCACCCTAGACTGTGGGCTCCCTGGGTGCAAGACCAGTTTTTGCTTTTCTTGGTACTGCCATGCGCTTAGCATAGCGCCCCTTACAGCAAAAGCTTCCTAAATACTAAATGAGACTTGGGGCCCTAAATGTTGGCCACGCCTCTAAAGCCCCTAAATTCCAGGATGGCTGAGAAAGGCCACGCCCTGGACTTTCCTCCGGGGGCCAGGTTCTCCCCAAGCCCACCGAGCGACCTAAATCTAGCCCCGAGCCTCCAGGTGAAAGAACCAAGGGAGGCGCCGGAGAATGGGGGGAGGGTATCGTCATGTAAGTAACGCCGCGTCCTCTACGTTCTCCCGGCGCGTAGCTCCGCCCTCCCTTCGAACATCCTGCTGGGATCGCCTGGGAAACGCATTCTCGGAGGAACACGCAGCCGTCCAATGAGGAGCGAAGGAACACGACGAACTAACCAATGAGCGAGGAGCTGTGCGGGGTTTAAACCTCAGGCTAGGCTGCTGCTAGTCACTGCGTGCTGGGACGAACGGCTGTTAGTTACTTCGTCGGCTTGCTGTCCACTCGCAGGGAGCCAGGGGTGGGGGGGCATCTGTGCTTTTTCTGTGTTTGTATTTGTCTCTTTGTTTCCTTGTTATTATTAGCTGCCGCCTGGAAAGGTGGAAGCCATGGCACTCCGTGTTACCAGGGTGAGTTGCTCAGAGCGGTGGAATGAACCTGCCCCGGACCCATCACTTCGCACCCCCCCTCCAATACCTGGTTTGGGAGTGAACTGGGGGAGCACAGCCAGAAGGGTCATCGGGAGACAAAAGGAGGAGAGGTGGAAGTGGGGCATGGGAGTGTGGGGGCGGCTTGGGGGAGGGGAGAGGGGGCACCCTAAAGGACCCAGGGAAAGGGAATTGGAGAGAGGGGGGAAGACGGTAGAGGCTTCTCCTTCAGAACCTCGTTTCCCCAATTCAAATCCAAAAGATAAAGGAGTTTGGGAAATGAGTGAAACCCTATTGAAAACTCAAAATGGTGTTCAAGCACCACACCCAACCAAATTCACGATCCCCACCCCCACCTTCCTTGTGTCTTTGAGGGAACCAGCTTCAGTGGAGCTTGTAGGCCTCTAGACTGGGCATGGGAAGGTTTAGGGTCTCCTCCCCACTCAAACTGAACTTTGAACCTTTTTATCCTCTCCCAGTCTGTGTTTTTCCCCATCTGTAAGATAGAGGGACAGTAAAAGGGGGGGGGGGGTGAGGGGAAGGGAGAGGGATGGAATTGGATTGATTTCTCTGTAATGAAATAATGGAAAGGGGGTGGGGGGGATCAAATTTGCTTCCTACCTGGAACAGTGCCCTCTACTACTGAGTCTATTGTTTCCAGTCCTGTATTGAACACTGCTAGGGACAGTTAGATTTTCATCACTTAGCCTTTTAGCATTTCTATCTTGTTCTAACATAAAAAGGGGTCCCTTTGTAGAACATGAAGATCAATGCTGAGAATAAACTGAAGACCAATGTTGCAGGCGCCAAAAGGGTGCCTGTACCCACTGCTTCCTCTAAGCCTGGGCTGAGGCCAAGAATGGCCCTGGGTGATATTGGCAACAAAGTGTGTGAGCAACAGCCTGCATCAAAAATACCTCTGAAAAAGGTAATCCTTACTTTGTTTCCCATGAATGAGGCTTCCTCTTTTAACTATAAATCTTTTTTTGATTCGTTAGTTCTCTCTTCTCTGCAGGAAGCTAAAGCTCCCATTGCAAAAGTAGCTGCTAAAAAAGCTTCCAAACCAGTAGAAAAAATGCCTGTGCCTGAACCTGTTAAGGAAGAGAAACTAAGTCCTGAGCCTTTTAAGGTAACCGATCCCTAAACCTTCCATCAACATGTTTCATCCTTATGATTGAAAGATGCTGTTCAAATGAATTGTGTTCACAAGGATTACATTTCATCTGTATGCTTGAATGTTAGAATGTTGGGGACATCTGGGTGGCCCAGTGGATTGAGAGCCAGGCCTAGCGACAGGGGAGGTCCTGGGTTCAAATTTGACCTAGCTGTGTGATCCTGTGCAAGTCACTTAACCCCTATTGCCTAGCCCTTATCACTCTTCTGCCTTGGAACCAATACATAATATTGATTCTAAGATGGATGATAAAGGTGTAAAAAAAGAAAGAAAAAAGAATGTTAGAATGTTTTCTTAAAAGTTCATGAATTTGTGTTGGGTATGCTATATTGAGTGGCAGCTAGCTGAAACAGTGACTAGAGCTCTTAAGCCTGGAGTCTATGATCTAAGATCTATGTTCAACTCCAGTCTCAAGATGCTACCTGTGTGATCTTGGGCAAATCTCTTTACTATGTTTGCCTCAGTTTCCTCATCTGTATAATGAGTGCATACTGAAGAAAGAAATGGCAAACCACTCCAGTATCTTTGCCAAGAAAACCTCAAAAAGAGGTATGGACAATAACATGCTATATTGACTATCCAGTTAATTTCACACTTAAGTGGTTTATAATTCAATTACTGATATATCTTCCAGGTTTTTTGTTTCATTTATTTTGTTTTTGGAAAGTTGTGTTAAGGATAAAATAAATATAAAGATAGTCCTGATAGGAGCAGAAAGAATAAAGGTATTAAATGTTAGGAATTTTGGAATTTTTCCAGTGAATTACAGTGCCCTTTTGTTAAGGAAAGGAGTCAGATGGCACACAAGATGTTTAAGCTATAGCATGGCTACTAATTATTAGCATTTTTAATAATTTGCTTTTTTTTAAACCCTTACCTTCTGTCTTAGAATTAATACTGTGTATTGGTTCCAAGGCCATGTCTTAGAATTAATATTGTGTATTGGTTCCAAGGCCAGAAGAGAGGTACGGGTGAGGCAATGGAGTTTAAGTGATGTACCCAGGGTCACACTGCTAGGAAGTGAATGAGGTCAGATTTGAGGACCTCCAGGCCTGACTCAAAATCTTCCAAGCCACCCATTTGCCCTCAGCAATTTACTTTTAAATGTGATTGGGATTTTTTTTTTTAATTTACCCATTTTGACAGCAAGAAAATATAGCTTTCTAGAGATTCTAGGAGGAAACAATTACTGTCTTTTTTTCTCTGCATCATTCTCCCTTTCTCTTCCCATTCTGCCTTCCACACAAAGACATTACAGCTATAGATAATGGGATGTGAATCTACCTGCATAGTATACTGAATAGAATAATGTGATCAATTTAGTGAGATTAAATTAAAACTATCTCAAACCTTAGCATTCAATAGCTAAGCTGATTATCTCCTCAGTCACTAAGGTTAAGTAAGACATGGGGCAAGTTGAGAAGTCTGGAGCTAATTGGCAGAAAGGAAGAAGGATGAAGAAACTCCAACCCACACTACCTTTTCTTTCTAACACATATCTATACAACCAAATTTACCTTTGATAATGCTGGTCAAATGACACAGTATGCCTTCATTGTGTTAGAGGGGAAAAGCTCGGAATGTTTTATATTTGCTTCTACTGTGTTTAAATTTAAATTTAAAGCCCAGAGCAGGGACGACCTGCGGGCTGAGCTCGGGCTGGCCCCGACCGCCTCGGCCGGCCTGCTCGATGGTCCCGCGGCCCCTCTCGCTGCCTGGGAGGCCCCGGCGATTGAGCACTTTACAGGAGGGGGCTGGGGGTGCCAGGCTGTGCCCGGGTCTCTGGCACGCTCAGGGGTGGGCAGAATTGGACGCTCAGCTCGGGTGGACCTCGGAGGTGGGTCCAGGGTGCCGCGCCGCGCCACGCCCAGGAGATTCCCGCCCTCTTCTCCGGGTGGGCAGGCTGGGCTCCGGGCGGGGACGCAGTGGGGGCCCAGGAGGGACCTCTTCTGTCGCCGGGGCTGGGGGGGCCCCTCATCTCTTCACAGCCCCCCCCCCTTGGCCTCCACTGGCCTGCCCACCCCATGGGGCTTCAGGGACTCTCGGCCATGGGCACCGCGGCCAGCAGCCATCTGTGCCAGGGGACATGCCGCTTCCGTCCTCCCATGAGCTCCAGTGTGTGGCGTGTTGTGATTCCCCGCATCCTTGTGTTGGCTGTCCTTCTTTAAAGGCTTTTTATTTATTTGAAAGAACTAGTCTAGCATTTGATATATTATTTCTCCTAAAAGTTGCAGCCATAGAATACAGATTGAATTTTTTTCCCCAAGGAAAAAATATATAGACATTCTCGTAGTAGTGATCACTTCTTTAAGTGGGTGGATAACCATAATTAGAAGGTCTCTTTGCAGTCTGGTGGTATACCATTACAGTATTGATTCCAGGAACTTTTCTTTTACCAGGCGGATTCACCATCCCCAAGCCCAATGGAAACATCCGGATGTGCACCTGCAGAAGAGTTTCTGTGCCAAGCTTTTTCTGATGTCATACTTGCAGTGAAAGATGTTGATGCAGATGATACAGCTGATCCAAATCTTTGTAGTGAATATGTAAAAGATATTTATTGCTATCTTAGACAACTTGAGGTCAGTTTTCCTCTTGAACTCTTCCTAAATAAACTTCTTATTATTTTAAAGGGTTGGGAAAGGAATGGATGGAGGCAAAAACATTTTTGGTTTGAACTTTTTTTTTCCAGTGACACAAACTTAATAAACTAAGGCTAATAAGTTTGTGGGTGACTAGTATTAGAATAATAAACTTTATATTTTGGACATGCAGAAGAACTTTTAGCCATTTAGCAATAACTGAACTTTCTGGATGCAGTTATTTCCTTGTGTTCAAGATACTCTGCATCATGGAATATAATTTCAAAAGATGATTTACGTTTCTTTGTGCAGGAAGAGCAGGCAGTCAGACCAAAATACCTGGTGGGTCAAGAAGTCACTGGGAACATGAGAGCCATCTTAATTGACTGGTTGGTACAAGTGCAGATGAAGTTCAGGTTGCTTCAGGAGACTATGTACATGACCGTGGCCATTATTGACCGATTTATGCAGGTGAGTATATGTAATGTGGAGGCCCTGGAGAGGTACTGTGGTGTGCTTTCTTGAGGGGATACATGAAATTATCATCTGAGTGGAATTTTTCCTGGAGTTGCCTCTGGCTATATACCATGGAAGGTGATGCAAATAAAGGGTATAGAGGAAGGCTTGGACTGGGCATAGAGTTTGAGTCACCTTGATGCTAGCTGTGAGACTAGCATGAGGGAATGACAATGCCTGCAGTATTATGTAATATAATACAGAAGTCCTCAGGATTTGTTTGTAGTTTTAAGCCATAAAATGTTTCAAGTCAATACTACTACCCCAAACATCAGTGGAAAAATAATTCTAACATTCTTTGTCTTCACTTTTCTTTTTCCTTATTTTTTTTAAACTGTTGCCTTCCATCTTAGAATCAATAGTATGTGTTGGTTCTGAGGCAGAGAAGAATAAAGGCTAAATAGGGATTAAGTGATTTGCTTAGGGTCATATTTCTAGGAAGTGTTCAAGGCAAATTTTGAACTTGGGATCTCCCATCTTCAGGCCCATTTATCACTAAACAACCTAGCTCCTCCCATCCTCATTTTTCTTTCTTTTTTTTTTCCCCAAACTATTACCTTCCATCTTAGAATCAATACTGTGTACTAATTCCAAGCCAGAAGAGTTGCCCAGGGTCACACAGCTAGGAAGGATCTGATGCCAAATTTGAACCTAGGACCTCCCATCTCTAGACCTGGCTCTCAATCCACTGAGCCACTTCATTTCCTCTATCCTCATTTTTTCTGATGAAGAAATTGAAGCTTGGAGGTTGATTGAAGTGACATCCTCACACATCCATAGTCGCACAGCTAGTGACATCCATAGTCACACAGCTAGTGGATCTGAGGGTAGGATTCCAATGTAGGTCTTCCTGAATCCATGTAATCATCATTTTCTCTTCTCATTGCACCACACTGCTGCTCAAACCATAAAATTCCATGCCTCAACTGTGAAGTTTTCTTGATTTTTTTTTTTAGAACCTTTATGAAGCTTAAGCTATTCTTTGCCCCATAATAACGAGGAAGGTGGAACTGGTATCTCCCCAGGATTTGTTGGAGGGCATGTAGGGGAGAAAGTCTATCTGTAGTAGTTAAGAGTATTACTTGTTTTGTCTCTTCAGATGGGTGAGTGACTAAGAACAGCCTCCTAATGACTATTAAAAGCCTGATGTCTGTCAGAAACTGCCAACAGTGTTTTTTCATTTAAGATTCATTTTCTAGTTGGACTGTTTAAGAGGGAAAGGGAAGGTGTTGAGTTCTTCGTCCCTGAAGGAGCTGCCTCTCATGAAGAGAGTTCTGTTTGCATTGCTTCCACTTGGCAGCCATTCTCTTGCCTAAACGTCTACATGGATCATCTTTGCAGGATAACAGTGTACCTAAGAAGCTGCTGCAGCTGGTGGGTGTTACTGCCATGTTCATTGCCAGCAAGTACGAAGAGATGTACCCACCTGAAATTGGGGACTTTGCCTTTGTAACTGACCACACGTACAGTAAGCACCAGATTCGACAGATGGAAATGAAGATTCTCAAAGCTTTAGACTTCAGTCTGGGTCGTCCTTTACCCCTGCACTTCCTACGCCGAGCATCCAAGGTTGGAGAGGTGAGGTGAATCTTTGGTTCCAAGGTGATGTCATTTGGCTAAAATTATGGTCCAGTGTAAACAGGCCTTTATGATCCTTTGTGTTTCGTGTTTCTTAAACTTTGCTGAATCTTGATCGATAGGCAAGTGCCAGTCTGAACAAGGAATGATGAAGCTTATAGTCTACTGGGGAGGTGAGACTGGGTACATAGCCAAGTATGATACAAAGGAGATATCCAGAGCAAATGGAAAAGTTGGAAAGAGAGGAAAGCTTCTTATAGCTGGATCAAGGGAAGGCTTTTAAAGAATAGTAGAAACCTGAGCAAATTCATCAGCACTGAGGATGATTCCAGTGAAGGAGGAGGGGTTTGAGGGCATAATTGGTGGGACGGGTTGCTCCCAAGGGAATGGGAACAATGCAGATGGAGGTCTTGAATATAAAGAGGTCTTCTTTCTGCTCCAAAACTGGAGCAAAGAAGGTTAGAGCATGGGTGAAGCCAAATTTTTGAATGGCTGAGCAAGGGAAATGAGGGAGATCTGCAGCAGTCATTCAGTAAGCTAAGTTATTGTAATAGTTACCATTTCTATAGTTCTTAGAATGTGCCAAAGACTGCAATTATTATGGCATTTAATGCTCACAACAACCCTGGGAGGCAGGTGCTGTTACTATCCCCATTTTACAGATGAGGAACGGAGGCAAATAAATAAGTCACAAAGTGTCTGAGGCCAGATTTGAATGCAGGAAGAAGAGTCTTATTCCAGGCCTGGCACTATCCACTGCACCACCTAGCTGCTTCCTCTAATTAAGAATTGAAGGCTTGAATAGCAATAGGGTGAGAGCTAAGGACAGTAGTATTCTGCTGATTTCAGTTAAATTGAGTAACTGAAGGGTCACAACTGAAGAGAAGAAATCAGGATTAGAAAGGAGGGGGTAATGGTGGCAAAGCAAGAAATGAGAATTCCAGAGTTCAAAGTGAAGACAGATCAGACTTGAGAAGAGTGTAGCATTGGAAGATGTAGAAGGCCAGGGGATTATGGCTAAAGAGGAGAATTTCAGAGTTTATGATCTTAGAGATGAAACATTTTTGGGTGCTCCCTGATAAGGTACGGTCTCTTGATGGCAAGAAGGTGAGTGGATCTATCTGATGGTCTGTTCTAGGGGCAGTGAGATAAAGAGGCCGATAGGATTTTGTTATTTCTCACTGCTCCAAACAACTTAGACTGCTAAATTTCCCAAAATCAACAGATTAAGTCCTCCAGGGCCTAGTTTTAGGAAGCTTTATGGTCCAGAGAGTATACTGGTAAGGCCGATGGCAAGAAGGTACCAGTGTAGCTGATGGTTGAATTGAATGTGAATCTTGGCTTGGTATTGATTGGGTTGGCAGTGGGCTATGATCATGGAAGTTTAAAGTTACAGATTTTGTGGATTTAGTTTTCTTTAGTGAAGTTTGACCATTTTTTTATAGATCAGATGGTTTGCAAACAGAAACTTCTTTGTCAGTGAGAAAATGATTTCTCATTCCAGGTTGACATTGAACAGCACACCTTAGCCAAATATCTGATGGAACTCACAATGGTAGACTATGATATGGTCCACTTCCCTCCTTCCCAGATTGCAGCAAGTGCTTTTTGCTTGGCACTGAAAGTGCTCGATAATGGTGAATGGGTAAGCCCTATGTCTGCTCCAGGTTATACTTATTGACCTTCTAGATAATTATATTTTTGTTGTGACTTTTCAGCCTGTAAGTCTGCTAAGGCCAGTCTGATTTATAAAGCAAATGCAAAGATATTGTTTCTTCTGATTTAACTCCCAAATCAAACAAGAGAGAAGCTTGAACAATTGAGGATTTCTCTAGAGAACTTGAGTAGCAAGTACTCTGAAGTAAGTTCTTATTTGTCCCTTCTTCACTTCAGTACCTCTTTCCTAAAACAATATCAGGTTATAAGCAGCAGTCATCTCTCACACACACATTTATAGGTCATCAATCTAGAGAGGTAGCAATTTATGAAAAGTGTAATTTAGCATTTAAAATCTCTCAATGTTAATCAGAATATCCAAGCTTTATATAATGCTTACTATGTATCAGGCACTGTGCTAAGTGCTTTCCAATTATCATCTCATTTGATATATTAACTCTTAGACTCCAACTCTCCAACACTACATGTCTTATACTGAAGAGGCCCTTCTTCCTGTAATGCAACACATGGCTAAGAATGTGATCCTGGTGAACCGGGGGCTTACAAAACACATGGTAAGTGGAAGAATTGGGTAGAGGGACCATGCTGGAATTTCTAGGTTAAACCAAGGGTAAGTATGTGCTAGATAAAAGAACGGGAGTTTGAGTGTGTGCATGTTTTAAAAGCTTACATTTTTTGTAGCTAGGTACATAAAGTACCGTTGTCTTAACTCCTAAGATCTATATTTGGTGGTTTGTTCTTTCCTTAATGGCTGCCATTTTTTTTTAACTCTTGCAGGCTATCAAGAATAAGTATTCAAGCACTAAGCACGCAAAGATCAGCACTATTGCACAACTGAATTCTGTAGTAATTCAAGATCTAGCCAGGCCACTAACAAAAGTGTAACTCCTGATCTTGCACTGTGTAGTGAAATCTGCAATAAAATTGGCACCATGTGCCTTTTTGTACATATTATAGCTCCCAAATACTTGTCATAATAAAGTTTTCTTTTGTCCCTTTTACTTTTTTATGTGTTAACTTTTTTTGATGTTAATCCTTCAGAAGAATTATAGGGATTTTTTTGGTTCAGTTTAATGCAGATAAAAATTGACCCAACCTGAACTTAAATTCAGTCCAATGAGTGAAAACAAGTCCTATGTGTGCCACATTAAAAATGAGTAGATCTGTATGGGCTGGTATATAAGAAGGCCTCAAGGAAAAGGTTTAACATCTCTCCCCACAACACATATTGAAAAGGTATTTTTTAATGTTGTTATCTTGACAAGTGAAGAGTTTACATTAGCAAGCTGCCAATCTCTTAGTTCTGTGCTGAACAGTCTTTTGTTCTCCTTTCCCATCAGAATTTCCCTCATGGTCTGGCTCAGATCTGCATTATTGCCTTCAAGCCATTTGTTTTCTTCCATTTCAGTATCCATGCCATCTACCCTATCTATGTTCCCTCAACTCTTCATTTCTTTAAAATTACTTTACATCCAGGGTTCTTAACCTATTCTGTCACAGAACCTCTTTAGCAGTCTTTTGAAGCTCATAGATCCTTTCTCAATAATTTCTTAGATGCATAAAATAAAATACATAACATTACAAAAGAAGCCAATTGTGTTGAAATGCGGTTGTCAAGAGGATAGTAGGTTGCTCAGTGGTTTGAGAGCCAGGTCAAGAGATGGGGAGATCCTGGGTTCAATTTCTGTCCCTGACTCTGGGCAAGTCACTTAACCCCCATTGCCTAGCCCTTACTGCTTGGAACCAATACACAGAATGGTTCTAAGACAGTCAGGGATTAAGAAAAAGTTTTCAAGATATTTTTTTAATTCGTAGACTCCAAGCTAAGAACTTATCTCTTATCTTCAGTCATCTCCCAGAGAAGAAATAGTCTTATCTGCTAACATTCATTTTCTACTTTCACCCTTGAGCTAGCTTTTCTGGAGGCCTTACTCTATCAGAATCTTTCATATCCAAATCCTCTTAGGGTCACATTCAGGTCTCTGCCTCCTTTTTTTTCCAACTCAAATTCAAGCTAGGTTTATATCACTAATTGTCAAATCAGAGCGCTCACTTTGAAACTTCCACAGCATCACGTGATCCTAGTTTTTGTCTTGCCTTCTTGAACCTCTCTGATTCATTTTCTTTTGTTTCCTAAAATGTTGGTGCATATTCCCTGAAATTGTTGTTGGCCTTTTTCTCCTCATCCAACTTCAGTTAGCACCTGTTGGTCAACCCTTCATTATTGTCTGATATCATCTGAAGGTTTTGCCTCTTCTATCCTCTAAACCAGGTCCTTCTGATTTTCCTTATTTCTGCTTAAGCAAAAGAACTTGCAATCTGACTGATTTCCTGTCCCACTGTCCATTTAGATTTTGTGAATTCTTATTCACAAATTGACCCTGCTGCTACTGCCACCTTAATTCATCTTCTTAAACCTTTCACTAATCTGATTTCAGATAAGTATCCCTTATTGGTTTCTCTGCTATACCTATGCAATAACACCGAAGTTTGACTGTTAACTCTCTAAAACTTCAATAAGTTTCCCATTATGGCTGCTGTACAGGATTCAACTTACTGCTAAAGCTTTATTCCACATTGATTTCCTGTTTGAATCTCTTAAAAGGTGCCTGGCCTTAATTAATTGTTCTTAATTGTTCTCTTTTCTGTCAAAACCTAAATTCCACTCCTTCCATAAAGCCTTTTCTTAGGAGAATTTTGATCATTTTTTTCAGGGCTTTATGGCATAGGATCAGAATTCTCCTTGGTCAGATTTGAGTTCAAATTCTGCCTTTGACTGTTTTCCTCAGCAAAATGGGGACGGATACTTGTAGTACTTACCTCATAGGCTTGCCATGAGGGACTAGTGAGATAACTGACAAAACATTTGGCAAACCTTCAAATTTTACATATATAAATGTCTTCTACTATTGATCACATTCTTTTTCATTGAGGTAAGGGACTATCATATGATATAGAAAGCACTAGTCTTAGAGATTCAGAGAACTCTGGTTTGAATCCTGGGCTCTGACTTAGTAGCTGTGAAACTTTTGCAATTTTTTCTCCTTTAAGAGAAATCTATTTTCTCTTCCAACTGCATTTTCTCTGTACCACCCCTTCCCCCATACAATAAGGTGCAGGGTGTGGTGGGGTGGAAGGGAATTCCTTGTATAATTAAGCAAAACAAATGCCCTCCTTGGCTGTGTTTGAAAAAAATACATGTCTATTCTGAACCCTAAATCCTATCATCTCTTGTTAGGCATCATCATTGGGACCAGGGATGATCGTTATGTTAAGAATTCATAGTTTTCAAAGTTTGTTTTTATAGGGTTGTAATTGCGGCATTTCTCTATCATTCCCCATCAGTGTGCAAGTCTTCAGAATTGTTTTTTATAATATTGATGTTAATATTTTTGGCTCTACTCTGCATCAGTTCATACAAACCTTTTTGTGTCTCTTTGAAAGTATCTGTTACAGCACAATAGTATTCCATTACATTCATAAACCATGGTTGTTCAGCCATTCCCCAATCAAAGGGCACTACCTTAGTTTTCAGATTTTTTTCCCCCTGAAATAAGAACTGCTAAAAATATTTTTTGTACATATAGTAGGACCCTTTTTTCCCCTTTTTCTGTGCTCTCTGGGGTGCTGGAATTTATTTTAGGTTTATTTTGGGTTTGTGGCAAACTTGCAGAGCTATTTGTTGCATTTCTCTTAATAATTTGGATCATTAAAAATATTTATAGGTAACTTGTTCAAATCATTTGACCATTTATCAGTTGGGGAATGATGGCTCTTTTTATAAATTTGAAATCAGTTCCATATATGTAATATTTGTTTTCTTAAATATAAAATAATAATAATATATATATATAATAATGGTATGGATACTATGTGCTTTGTAAACTCAAACCACTATAGAAATATGAGCTTTTTGTATACTCCCCAGCCCCTCTGATGCTCAATAAATGTCAAGTGAGTGAATTAATAATTTCCTTGTCTTCCTAGAATGGAGAGATAGACAAGTTTTTCTAACCAAGGAAGTATCAGAAATGGATAAAGTTATATGCTCAAAAGAAAATTGCAAACATAAAAGATTGCCTTGGTTTGGAAGGAAAAATTACCTCCTTAGATTTGCGTTATATACTTTGTACATGTACTTTTTTTTTTCTCTTAAGGAACTTTAGCAAGAATAGATGATATGTACATACATGTTTGATTGCATGTACATACATGATTGGAAAAATATATTATTTTTTTGGGTGGGCATGTGAAGTTGAGCCTTGACAGAAGTTAGGAATTCTTTTTTTTTTTTTAAGTTTATTTAGTCAATTTAGAACATTATTCCTTGGCTACAATAATCACATTATTTCCCTCTCTCCCCTCCACCCACCTTTCCCACAGTCCACGCATTGCATTTTAGACAATCCTTTGGGAAAGATTTCTGGTGGTATGACTACTGGATTTGGAATTATTGAAGAGCTAGCAGCTGGCAGCTTCATCACTTTTGACGAAATAAGATCCAGATAAAGAATAGTTTTAGTATTGCCAAGTTCCATGTATACCAGAGCTTTTGCCCATCAACCTTCTTATTAATGATAACAACTTCAGGTTGGCAACCCAAGAAGACCTTGGGTAAGAAAGGGTCCAATTAATTCCTCCATAGGAATTAATATGCCTTTTGACTTGTATTTATGTTCATTTACTTTGCTGCTGCATCCTAAACAATTAAAAAGTGGTCTGTATCTCGGTTTTCAAGAATAGAGGGCCCTGGAGGTAGAGCATGGTGTATTAGATTTTTTTATATGTTCCACTAATATGCAAATAGCCAAGTAAAATCTAACATACCTAGTGCTCAGCAGATTTCTTGGCAGAAGAGTCCCTATAGGTATGACTATCCCTCACACAAAATACCCTTGAACAGACTTTACTGCCTAAAGCCAGTTCCTATGCATTGGGGCATGAACCAACTGCTTGACCCCAACTCCCTTTTTATCTCATTCAAAGGATGCATCTTCTTGACAGAGGACTTGGGAGTATGAAGTTGGGCCTGATCACAAGTCTAACCCCCTTGACATTCCACCTATTAACAATTCCCTTAGGTTGGCCAACTCCTTTAAAAAAAACTGCATACTGAAAGGATTAAGGCTATTCGATCTCTTAGTACACTTAATGATGCTAATAAGTAAGGATCAATAAACACTTTGATGACCCTTATCACCCGGATACCAGATAAGAGAATTTAACTTCAATTTCAAGACTCAGACTTAGCCAATCATACTTCCAAAATTCTGAACTCTGAACTTATCCCCAGTTTTTCTGCTTCTCATCAATTCATAATTCCTGTGTTTTCTTCAACTTCATTGGGACTTTATAGGTCACTTGATCCTAATCTTTGGTTTTTTGATAGATTGATTTCTGAGGTGCAAATTTTTGTGTTTTATATGATTAGCTCCATTTATTTTGTTTAATGTGATTTTTTTCCTCTTTGGAGATAAGCATATTTATACATTTTATGAATTTTGAAAATTATTGAAATGCCAAACAATTCTGAAGTTTTACCTCAGACCCTGCAAATTGACAAAGATCACAAGATGGAGATGACCAATGTGGAAGAGACTGTAGAAAAGGCTCTAGAGTCATGAAAGCAACTTGGAATGTTATTAATAAAATAGTAAGTGTCCGTGCCCTTTGACCCAGAGATTTCATAGCTAGATTTATTTCCCAAGGAGATCAATAATAAAGATTCCATGTATTCCTAAGTGCTTATTTGTGGTACTAACGACCTGGAAACAAAGTAGATACTCATAGAATGGGGAATAGTTAAGCACGTTAAGAATGTAATGAAATATTGTGCTGTAAGAAATAAGATGATATAGAGAAGCGTGAGAGTTAAGTGAAATAAGCAGAACTGGGAAAATTGTACATCAAGACTACACCAAAGCCAACTGAGGGAACACCATTACAACAGACTTCATGCTGTGAAATCACAATGTCTAAACTTGGAACATTGGATATGACACCGAGTCAGTATATTATTTTTGGTTAACTCTTTCTCTCTTTGTTATAAGGGGGGGTCTATAGGTGACATAAAAAAAGAACATATGAGATATTTTTTAAAATATTAGCCACTGATCCAATCGGAATTTTTATTGGCCATGGTGCACTTACTCATTTTCCCAGCAATTTTTCCCGACTCCCAGTATTTTAGAATCTTGGGTAAGCCAGCCAAGTAAGTGACTTTAGACAAAGCACTGGCCATAGCATCAGGAAAGTCTGAATTTGAATCTTCCTGGTTGTGTGGCTTAATCTGGACACGTGACTCAATCTTTTAATTTTTTAAATTTAAATTTATTTGTTTTAAAATACACAGATAACTTCCTCCTTCCCCTACCCTTATTAGAGAATGCATCATTTGACAAAAAAAAAAATGTACGAGTTAAACTATGTCTTGCTTATTTCTATTTATTGTTTCTTTCTCTGGAGGTAAGCATACACAAGTCATTCTTTAAACTTTATTTCTATTGCTGTATCTAATGTTCTCTTGGCCCCACTTGTTTCATTCATCATAACTTCAAGTAGATTTCTCCTTTTTTTGTTTTGAAAATGACAACCTATGTTTCACGTTCTTCATCTCTAAAATGGAGGGGTAGGAATCTGACCTGGGAGGTCCCTTTCAGCTCTTAAGTCAACATGGAATATTTTTGCTCTCTTACAAGATACTGTTATTTCTTTTCCATTCCTTCATCAGATAAATTTGAAAGTTATAATTTCTATAATATATTGTATTTGAAATCTGGCATTTCCCCTCTTGAGAGTCTAACCCAAACTTCAAATTCAATACTCTTCATTACACTACATCTCTGTCTTGCTCTTAAACAGTTCCTGTAAACTTTGGGTAGAATTTGTTAAACATTCACTATTACTCAAATATTTTATCACTTATTTTGTATTAACTACATTGAGATGTTAGTTTCAGTGCCATCACAAAGAGAAATATAGGGGGCAGCTGGGTAGTTCAGTGGATTGAGAGCCAGGCCTAGAGACGGGAGGTACTAGGTTCAAATGTGATCTCAGACACTTCCCAGCTGTGTGACCCTGGGCAAGTCACTTGACCCCCATTGCCTAGCCCTTACCACTCTTCTGCCTTGGAACCAATACACAGTATTGACCTCAAGACTGAAGGTAAGGGTTTTATTAAAAAAAAGAGAGAGAGAAATATAGTCAGAAAAGTGATAGAAGTAAAAATTAAGACTTGGAAGGTTTCAACAGGATGATATAAAACTTGTTCTGCAAACTCAATTTTTTTTTATTCAAATTTTCTTTTCCATTTTGAATTCTCTCCCTCCCCCTTTCCTCTCCCTTACTGAGAAAGTAAGAAAAACAATACCCATTACAAATTATGTAAACCAAGCAAAACAAATTCCCTCATTTAGGCATGTTCAAAACAGAATAAAATGAGCTTCAGTTTGTACTTTGCATCTATCACCTCCCAATTTCTGGAAGTGAATTCTGGGTCCTCTGAACCTGTGCTTGATTTCACGGTGTTGACCAGAGTTCCTAAATCTAAGGTTTTTGTTTTTACAGTACATCTGCATTGATCTGATTCTGCTCACATCAGCTGCATGTCTTCCTAGGTTTTTCTAAAATCATTCTCAGAGTCAATTTCTTTTTTTAACCCTTCCCTTCTGTCTTGGAATCAAAACTATGTATTGGTTCCAAGGCAGAAGAGTGATAAGGGCTAGGCAATGGGGGTCAAGTGACTTGTCCAGCTTCACATAACTAGGAAGTGTTTGAGGCCAGATTCATCTCTAGGCCTGACTCTAAATCCATGGAGCCACCCAGCTGCCCAGGGTCAAATTCTAATGTGACTACAAATAAGAAATTTTAATGTTAAATCCTTTCTGATGCTAATGAGTTTAAGAGTAAGATTCCTTTGAGTAAACTAACAAAACAAACAAACTTCTCTTCAATACAAAGTATTGGTTCCCAGGCAGAGGAGTGGTAAGGGCTAGCCAATGGGGATTAAGTGACTTGCCCAGGTTTCCACAGAAAGTGTGAAGTCAAATTTGAACCCAAGACCTCCTATCTCTAGGACTGCCTCTCCATCCACTGAACCACCCAGCTGCCCCCCAAATTAACATTTCTAACTAATGATGACAAAATTGTTGCTTAAATTATGTTCCTGTTTCATGGATTAATCATTAACAATTCCAACATTTAAAAAAATCTTTTATTCCAATAACAAATTTAAATTTAAGTTTTCCAAAGTTACATGATTCACGTCTTCCTCCCTCTTCCCTCCCTGCTCCTGGAGTTGATAAGCAATTCTATTAATTTATTATTATTAATTTATTCTATTAATACAGGCAATATTACTCAAAGCATATTTCCATAGTATTCGTTTTTTAAAGAGAATAATCTTAGAAAACCAAAACCCCATACGCTATCCTCAAATAAATGTTTGCTTTCATCTGCCATTCTACTCCAGCAGTTCTTTCTCTAGAGGTGGACAGCATTCTTAAGTCCCTCAGAATCATCCTGGATCATTGTATTCCAGTATATTTTCCACATTGTAAGGTAACAAAGAATTTTCTTCATGGCTACGTTGTATATAGAAAATCCAGTGAACAATTCAGTGGAACTCAATTTTTCCCCCATCAGTAATGCTGTTATTATTTACTTTATAAACCTTTGTTGTAATTTCATAGCAAGAACGGCAAAGCCAAAATCCCCACTGATATGTGTCAATTGAGAACATGCAAATAAAGATTTATCAGAAAAACATGTACTTGATTTTAGCCAAGAGCTCTGATAAATGAAGTTAACCAAATTGAGTAAAATCAATAGAAACAAAATAGTAAATTGATTGAACAAATATTCCTGGAGCATCCACTCAGTTGAAGGCACTATGTACTGATGTCAGTAGGGGGATACAATTCATGGCTTCTCTGCTGAGAGAAGAACATCCAAGGAGGTCAAAGCAAAAGAATAAAAGAGGCTCAAAGTGCTATGGGTCTTCATAGGATGTAGAGATTATATAACAGTGTCTGAAGTCAAAAGGCTTCAGAACAACTGACTAATATTCCATATTCAGGGAGAGGAGAAACTAATTTTGTTGTTGTTGCCTGTTTCTAGTTCAATTGTATGTTGTATGTGTGCGTGTGTTTTAGGGTGGGGAGAAGGAATAGGGAATCTAGGGAAAGTGGCGTAGAGAGGGTGTGGTGTAAGGGAAAGTACATGAGTTTTGAATGAAAACCTTAGGGTTCAAGCCTTGACTCTTGACACTAGCTATGATATGGGCAATTTCCTTCTACCCTCTTTTATAAAATGAGTCAGAGGCAGACTGTTATAGTCGAAAGTACTAAGATTTCAAGGTCAAACTACCCACTTCAAGTATGAGTTTAGCAGCTTAATTGTCCTAGTCTCCAGTTTCCCCTGTGTGTAAAATGAGAGTCCTCAGTTGGATTTAAATCAATGACAATTTATTAAGAGCATTCTTTGTACCAGACACTGCTAGGCACTGGGGATACACATATATAAACAGTCCCTGATTTATGATACATTTAATATCAATTTCATTACAGTCCAATGGCCTCCATTCAAGTTAATATTAAAATTCCTTTAAAAAACTTTTTTTCCTCAATTTGTTAAAGTTAAATTTAGTCTCTACTGATAAAAATATATTTTATGAGGTTTATTAAAGATTATAAGAAATCAAGGATAAAGAAATACAAAATTAATCTACTGATAAAAAATATTATTTTTATGAGGTTTATTAAAGATTATAAGAAATCAAGGATAAGGAAACACAAAATAAGAAAAGTATGTGCCTAGGGCACATTAGCCCATTCACAACCTACTCACTATATCTTGCCTTCCAGGTAGAGAGAGACAAGTGTGCTTAGAAGAGGAAGAAGAGCTCTTGGGAGGCCTAGAGCCCTTTAAATACTAAATTGTGTTCTCCCACTCAGGTGAGATTATAGGGAATTCTGGGAAGTACCAAGGACTTCTGGGGATTGAAGTCTGGGATTGAAATCTCCATTTTTACAAATTACATGCAAAAACAATTTTTAAGCTTTTTAAAAAACTTTGAGCCAAATTCTCCCTGAAATGGCAAGCAATCTGATATAGATTTTACATGTGCAATAACATAGTTTTTTCCATATTAGTCATTTTGTGAAAAAGAACTTTTAACAACAAAGAAAAGAAAGTGAAATATAGTATGTTTCCATCTGTATTCAGACTCTACTTGATCTTTCTCAGGAAGTAGATGACATTTTTTATCTTGAGTCCTTAAGGATGGTCTTGGATCAATGTTTTGCTAAATACATTCTGTGAATTTTAAAATTACTCCACCCTAATTAGACATACTTTAGGGGAAGATAAAGTTGTAAACTCCTGATTGAACAATGAAGGTACTTAACTCATACCTTATAGTGAAGCTAGAACTTTAAGATAAGTCTATTTTTAGATCTAATACAAAAGGGTGTTAAGTACCTATGAAGGTTAAATTAATCACAAAAGGTCAAGTAACTCAACAAAGAAGTGTGAAGTACCTCAGAAGATATAATCTAACCAGAGAAGGTGAGAACTAAATAGTGGATACTCCTGGAGAAAATCTAATCAAAGAAGGTGAAAACTAAAGAATGGGTAGTCCTGGAGAAAAGCATCTACTGTGATTGGTAGCCATGAAAATTTTCTTTAAAAGGCTCGAAAAGCCAGTTCAGGGAATTGAATTCAGTTTAGGACTGGAACTCAGCCTGGAGGATCTCCCTCAGACAGCTTCCTTGAGACAGTCTCGTGGTGAGTGATAAGACTGACTCCCTTTCCCTTGGGCTCAGGGAGGCCACTTTGGCCAAGGTCTTTAACTACTGCCTGGTTCAGCCTGAGCCGGAGCAGTTTAACTCTTTTCTCTCTCTCTCTTTTCCTTAATTTCTTCTCTCTATATTAATTAAATCACCATAATTTCCAGCTAACTTGGGTATTTTATTATTTGGGAATTTTCCCTGGTAACCAAATTAATTTAGATTTTTTAAGTCAAAACACTAAAATTATCCTTTACAGTTCACAATTGTTCATCATATTGCTGTTACTGTGTACAATGTCCTGGTTCTGCTCACTTCACTGAATGTTCATATTGATCTTTTCCAGGTTTTTCTAAAATCATAATTTTTTACAGCACAATTCTAATCCAATCATATACCACAACTTCTTTAGCCATTTCTGAATTTATGGACAATCCCCTCAATTTGCAATGTTTGCCACCACAAAAAAAAACCAAACTGTTAAAAATATTGTTGTAGGGGGCAGCTGAGTAGCTCAGTGGATTGAGAGCTAGGCCTAGAGATGGGAGGTCCTAGGTTCAAATGTGGCCTCAGACACTTCCCAGTTGTGTGACCCTGGGCAAGTCACTTGACCCCCATTGGCTAGCCCTTACCACTCTTCTGCCTTGGAACCAATACACAGTATTAATTCCAAGACAGAAGGTAAGGGTTTATAAAAAAAAAATATTGTTGTACAAAAAGATCCTTTTCCATTTTTTAAAAAAATCTTTTTGAGATACAGACCTGGCAATGGTATTGCTGTATCAAAAGGTATGCACAATTTTAAATCCCTAGGTGGGGGGCAGTAGGGTAACTCAGTGGATTGAGAGCCAGGCATAGAGACAGGCCTAGGATGCTTCCTAGCTATGTGACCCTGAGCAAGTCTCTTAACCCCCATTGGCTAGCCCTTACCATTCTTCTGCCTTGGAACCAATACACAGTATTGATTTTTTAAAAAATTTAATCAACTTGGGATATTTTTCCTTGGTTACAAGAATCATGTTCTTTCCCTCCCCTCCCCCCCATACCCTCCTGTAGCCCACGTGCATTTCCACTGGGTTTTACATGTATCCTTGATCAAGACCTATTTCCATGCTGTTGATATTTGCACTAGTGTGATCAATTAAGAATCTACATCCCCAATCAATGTGATCAAGCAGTTGTTTTCCTTCAGTGTTTTTACTCCCACAGTTTTTCCTCTGAATGTGGATAGTGGTTTTTCTCGTAGATTCCTCCAAGTTGTTCAGGATCACTGCATGGCCACTAATGGAGAAGTCCATTACATTTGATTGTACCACAGTGTATCAGTCTCTATGTACAATGTTCTCCTGGTTCTGTTCCTTTCGCTCTTCATCACTTCCTGGAGGTCGTTCCAGTTCCCATGGAATTCCTCTACTTCATTATTCCTTTGAGCACAGTAGTATTCCATCACCAACATATACCACAATTTTTTCAGCCATTCCCCAATTGAAGGGCATCCCCTCATTTTCCAATTTTTTTGCCACCACAAAGAGTGCATCTATGAATATTCTTGTACATGTCTTTTTCCTTATTATCTCTTTGGGACACAAACCCAGCAGTGCTATGGCTGGATCAAAGGGCAGACAGTCTTTTAGCGAGCGCCCTTTGGGCATAGTTCCAAATTGCCCTCCAGAATGGTTGGATTAATTCACAACTCCACCAGCAATGAATTAATGTCCCTACTTTGCCATATCCCCTCCAGCATTCATTACTTTCCTTTGCTATCATGTTAGCCAATCTGCTGGGTGTCACAGTATTGATTTTAAGATGTAAGGTATAGGTTTAAAAAGAAAATTGCTTTCTAGATGGTTGGAACAATTCACAATTGTATCAACAGTACATTAGTGTCTCAATTTTCCCACACCCTCTTAAACACTTATTAGTTTCCTTTTATGTCATATTAGTCAATCTAATAGGTGTGAGGTATCTCAGACTTTTAAAAATTTGCATTTTTCTAGATTGAGAGCATTTTTTCACCTGACTATAGTCAGCCTTGATTTCTTCATCTGAAAGCTGCCTGTATCCTCTGACCATTTATCAATTAGACTTACAATCTTATAAATATGATAGTTCTCTGCTGTAAAAATCTGCTCCTCCCCCCATCCACCTTTCTGCTTTTCTCCTAATCTTAGTTGCTTAGTTTTGTTTATGCAAAACCTTTTAAACTTAATACCAAAATCATCCATTTTACAGTTTATAAAGTTCACTTGTCTCATTTGGTCATAAATTCTTCCCCATCGATTTGACAGGTAAACTATTCCCTAATTTGCTTATAACAGGCCTTGAGCTGATGTGCAAATGTATATTTTGTTGTGTGTATAGCATTCCAAATATCTATACATAGGTGTATATATACTTTTTTTTATTTTTCCACTCTAATGTGCATTAATTTAAAATGTCAGGGGGAAAGGGTAGTTCTTAACAGTTCCTTAAACCATTTCTCAATGTACAATTTGCTGACCTCAAACACTTCTCAGCTGTGTGACCCTGTGTGACCCTGGACAAGTCATTTAGTCCCTATTGCCAAACCAATACACAGTACTGACTCCAAGATGGAAGGTAAGGGTTAAAAAAAAAAGTACAATTGGTGCAATTCTATACAGTATCAACTTTAGGATGTCTTTGTCTAAATCATGTATCCATTTTGACTTTATTTTGGGATATGGTGTAAGATATAGGTCTAAGCTCAGTCTCTTCTATACCTTTTCCTAGTTTTCCCAGCATTTTTTGTCAAATAGTGATTTTTTACCCCCAAACCTTGGATCTTTGGATTCATCAAACATTAACTATGGTCATTTGCGACTCCTTATTGTTTAGCTAATCTATTTCACTAAATCCCCATTCTATTTCTGAGCCAGTACCAGATTATTTTTGATTACAGTCTTGTAATATACTCTCTTTTTTAAAAGAAGCCTTTCTTTGGGTTCATTAATGTGTGATGATAGACGTGATGCCCTAAATTTGTCCTATTCGGCACCTATGCAGCAGGAGGGAGGATAAAAGGTGTGGGGTGGAGCTCTCGCTCTCTCTCTGTCTCTCTGTCTCTCTCTGTCTCTCTCTGTCTCTCTCTGTCTCTCTCTGTCTCTCTCTGTCTCTGTCTCTGTCTCTGTCTCTGTCTCTCTCCCTCCCTCCCTCCACCTGTCCCACAATTTTCTCTCTTCTCTTCTCAGATCAGAGGAAAAAGGGAATAAAATCTGTTAGGTACTGCCTGTGTAACCTTGGATTGGGATAAGCTGGAAAAGAGAAAGACACAGAACACTGAACTGGAGAGTAAGGTGTAGTTAAGGAAGCTTCCTTGGTGTACGGAGAGGGCAGCACTGAGTAGTACTTCCGAAGCCCGCCCCTAGCCGGGAAACCCCGCCCCTATCCCCTGCCTCCTGACCCGTGACCCCGTAAATTTCAAACGCAGCAAAACGCGGGAATCTTAGTGACTCCCTCCCGGTAGTCCCGGGTCCCGGTATGGAAGCGCGGTATGCCAGAACCCGGCAGGCCACGCGCCGCTCCAACAGAGCCAGGGTCGGAAATGCACAAGAGGAAGTCGAAGAGGTATGGAGTTCTGTGCGGCGGCGTGCCAGGAGCACCCCAGGCAGGAATGTATCCAAAGAAGAGGAGGAGGCACGGAACGCGCTGTCTCGCTCCTGTCCCAGACCCAAGCGTGTCCTGCGCAGCTTGAGTGTGAACGCTCGTGGGGAGGAGAAGGAAGAGGTAGAGAAAGAGGAGGCGGCGGCGGTGGCGGGACTAGGTGCCACGCCCAGCCTAGTTCGGTACAGCCGGGGAGTGGAGGAAGAGAAAGCACGGAATATCAGGCTTCTGCGCAGCTCTAAGAAACTTATGGAGTACGAAGAAGTTGGGGCGCCGGGCACCCAGTTTCAGCGCCTCACGCGCAGCTCTACCAAGTCCACCGGGGAGGAGGAGAAAGAACCGTGGAGCACCCAGTTCCGACGCGCCCCTGGCAGTGTCCGCCGGAATGCGGGAGGAGACGAGGATAATGTGAGGAGCTCTGTGTCCCAGAGGGCCAAGTCCTACGCCCTCGGCCAGAAGGATCGGGAGGAGAAAGAGGTGGAGGTAAGGAGGTCTCTGCGCCCCAAGCGCAGCACTGGTGGGGATTTAAAGTGGCGAAAAGAAGAGGAGGAGATGCAGAGTACCAGGTCCCTGCGTTTCAGGCGCAACACGACCGGAGGCGCGAAAGCTGTGAGCGCGGAAGGCATCACCGGTAAGAACGTACAGGAGGCGCTAGCGCTGGCGCCCAGCACTGGGTCCCGGCCTGCCAAGAGCAGCACTAGCGGGGATGTGAAAGCGCGGGAGAAAGAGAAGCACGGATTGAGCACCCCGTTCCTGAAGCAGGTGTCTGCCAGAGTCCAGAAAGTGGTTGGAGGAGAGGATGAGGCTGTGCTACACTATGAGACCCTGGAGGCTATTTCCCGCGCACGTGCAGGAGACGAAGTATCTTCTGGCACGCCCCACTACTCTGAGGAGGAGTCGGTACTCCAGCCTCCGGAGCCCAACCGGGACCAGGACTGTGGAAACAATGCGCTGGCCGCTTTGGCACAATGCGCCGTGCCCAGTAGGAGCGGAGAGGTGACTCCTCCAACTGCTTCCCATTGGAGAGAGATTGGAAAAGAGAGAACACAGGAAGATGAAGACTTGGACTTGATCGGGCCGCTGCTCAGGTTCCTGCCCCTTCCCCCACCCAATTTAGCCCCACTCCCAGCTCCAGGATCGTAGACTTTAGTTGTTCGCAGGTTTCTATTACAGAATCCAAAACCCTCACTTTACAACCGAGAAAAGGTTGTGAGGCCCCAAGATTGATAGTGATGTATGTACAGCAGCCACTTTGGTAGGAGCCGAATAGGCTTTAGGGCCATAATAACCCCCAAGTGGGAGGAGTCATCTGTAATTCCAAACTTCACTTTTCCACCATTGTAAGGTTTTATCTGATCCTTGCCGGAAAAGTGTTTTTTTTTTTAAACTCTACCTTCCCTCCTGGAATCAATACTGTGTAATGGTTCCAAGGCAGAAGAATGTTAAGGGCTAGGCAATGGGGGTCAAGTGACTTGCCCAGGGTCACACAGCTGGGAAGTGTCTGAGGCCAGATTTGAATCTAGGCATGGCTCTCAATCCACTGAGCTACCCAGCTGCCCCCAGGAAAGGTGTTTCTTACTTTGACCTAGTGGCCAAAATTTAGGATTTAGTTAGGGCACACACTCTTTTGAAGATAAGGGATTCTTCACAGAACTTAATGTTCCACCCTTTTTGCCTGTTTTTGTTGGGGTTTTTGCTACCATTTTCCTTGGGTAAGTATGCTGGGGTATTTTGGCAAATAGATTTTCCTTTGGTTAGCTATGTTTGACTACTGGAGCAGTCACTCCTCCTTTTAAAGCAATAAAGGAACAAAAAGGTTAATATAAACAGTAATTCCCTGCTTTTAGAAGGATTGAAATCATGTAACAGTTTCATACTGCTAACTGAGAATTTTTGGTTGCTTTCCGTCTAAAATGTTACTTTTAGCTTTTAAAACCTCTAAAAGGGTCTTTTTATTTTGAAAGTTCCATCCCCAGGTCACAGAGTGACATTGGATTAATCATCAAACTTCTTCTGGCAGCTTTTGAAAAATCTGTAACAGTTGTCCCAAACTGTTTACCTCCAGGACCTGTTAAATGATAAGCAAAAGATTGATAACCTTGCCAAAGGGAGCACTATATTTGAAACTGGTACTATGCACATGTGAATGCGTCATAAAACTGTTTGCTGATTATTTACCATTATGTGCATGATTCCGGTTTTCTGCTGTTTTGAATTACTTAGAATCTTTGACTGTTCACTTTTAAATATCTGGAAAGGAGGGGATTTGACCTTATTTTGGTTGTTCATTCCTGTCTTTTAGTAACTGCCCCCAAGCATGCCTGCCTGCCTGCCTCCCTCCCTCCCTCCCTTCCTTCCTTCCTTCCTTCCTTCCTTCCTTCCTTCCTTCCTTCCTTCCTTCCTTCCTTCCTTCCTTCCTCCCTCCCTCCCTCCCTCCCTCCCTCCCTCCCTCCCTCCCTCCCTCCCTCCCTCCCTCCCTCCTTCCTTCCTTCCTTCCTTCCTTCCTTCCTTCCTTCCTTCCTTCCTTCCTTCCTTCCTTCCTTCCTTCCTTCCTTCCTTCCTTCCTTCCTTCCTTCCTTCCTTCCTTCCTTCCTTCCTTCCCTCCTTCCTTCCTTCCCTCCTTCCTTCCCTCCTTCCTTCCTTCCCTCCTTCCTTCCCTCCCTCCTTCCTTCCCTCCCTCCTTCCCTCCCTCCTTCCCTCCCTCTTTCCTTCCTTCCTTCCTTCCTTCCTTCCTTCCTTCCTTCCTTCCTTCCTTCCTTCCTTCCTTCCTTCCTTCCTTCCTTCCTTCCTTCCTTCCTTCCTTCCTTCCTTCCTTCCTTCCTCCCTCCCTCCCTCCTTTCCCTCCCTCCCTCCCTCCCTCCCTCCCTCCCTCCCTCCCTCCCTCCCTCCCTCCCTCCCTTCCTTCCTTCCTTCCTTCCTTCCTTCCTTCCTTCCTTCCTTCCTTCCTTCCTTCCTTCCTTCCTTCCTTCCTTCCTTCCTTCCTTCCTTCCTTCCTTCCTTCCTTCCTTCCTTCCTTCCCTCCTTCCTTCCTTCCCTCCTTCCCTCTTTCCCTCTTTCCCTCTTTCCCTCTTTCCCTCTTTCCCTCTTTCCCTCTTTCCCTCCTTCCTTCCTTCCCTCCCTTCCTCCCTCTCCTGTCTTTCTTTCCACTGCAGTGGAGACAATGGGCAACAGATAGCTTCACTAGCTTCTACAGGTTCTTGGCCTTCAGGAGCCAGTTTTCTGTTAGGTAAACCAAAAAGCCTAAGTTCCTTGACTATTTTCATTTACTGCATTTTTGTTCTTTTCCTGTCAGCCTGTGGGAAATTGGGAAAGTTTCAGCTGTCTGGTCAGAAACTGAGCAGACTAATTGAGTAAGTGGAAATTATCTTGTTTCTAACTTCTTTTCTTGTCTTAATAGAATAAAGGATCAGATTAAACAACAGTTATTGGAATATAAAGCAAAAATTGAAGCAAGTAAGTCTTCATTTAGCTTTTGCTGTTGTCAGCTTTGATTGTGGAAAGAATAATAGGAAACTGATCAATTGTTTAGGGAAAAGGAAACCTGCTTTACAGAAAACTGCTTGTTCAAATATTCAATCTCTACTTTGGGCATATCTTTTCTGTGCATAATTGTGCTACAAAATAAAGTTTAGACTTAGTCTCTGCCCTTCAAGAAGGGGTATGGCTAGGTAGCACAATGGGTAGAGCTCCAGGTCTGGGAGACCTGGGTTCAGATTAGACCTCAGACACTTCCTAGCTGTGTGACCCTAGACAAGTCATTTAACCCTGTTTTGTCTAGTTCTTGCCCTTTTCTTTTAAGAATCGTTACAAAGTAAAGGCAAATAAACCAATCAAACAAAAAAAAACTTTCCAGGAGTATGGTATAATAGGGTACTAGATTTGAGTGAGACCTTTGCTTGAATTTTAGTTCTGCCATTTATTTATTTATTTATTTATTTATTTATTTTTTAATGAACCCTTACTTTCTGTTTTGGAATCAGAACTAAGTATTGGTTCCAAGACAGAAGAGCAATACAGACTAGGCAATTGGGACAAGTTTAAGACTAGATTATGAAATATGTACAGTGCCTGTGGGAGTCTTCGATACCAGCTATTTAAAAGTGATTCTTTTATTGTTTCTTTTTTTTTAGCTTGTTTATCTCCTGCTGTTACTGATTCTGCAAATTTTCATATTTAAAACTTGAGCAACTTGTAATACTCCTCCATTATAAACCAATATGTTAGGTATAATCATAAGAATAATTATTTAGGGGGCCTGGTGAGTCACAATAATAGTATCCCAATTCTTTTCAAGAAAGCTAGATTCTCATTTTCTGTGGCTTTTGGGGTGTTTTTCTTTTCTGCCCCCCTTTTTTTAAACCATTACCTTCCATCTTAGAATCAATACCATATATTGGTTCCAAGGCAGAAGAGCAGTAGGAGCTAGGCAATGGGGGTTAAGTGACTTGCCCATATCAGATTTGAACCCAGGATTTCCCATCTCTAGGCCTGACTCTCAGTTCACTGAGCCACCCAGCTGCCCCTTCTTTTCTGCCTTTTTCACCTAGAACCTCTAGACCAGGCTGTACTGCAGCCTTAGCCTGGTGAGGACTGGGTATTTTTAAAAAGACCTTCTGGTTCATATGTATGTTTCTCAGAAGAAACTATATTTTTCTATCTTGTTAATTTGAATAATATTGCTTATTTTGTAGGTAAAGAGCGTCTTCCAGAAGAATCCACAGAAGAAGGCTTACTTCAAATGTATGGCTTCTCAGTTTTCTTTTGTGTAGTTTTTCTGGATTAGGTACATTTCCCCTTAGCTTCCTCACAGAGTTGTGCTGGAACTCAGATGAGAGAATACCAGTAAAGCTTCTAACACAGTGCTTGGTCCATAGGAGGCATTTCGTAAAGTTTGTTCCCTTCCATTCGCTTTATCTTGGGCTTTGGGCTCAGTGATGCTTAGTCTTTTTCCCCCCAGTTTTTTAAGAATTTATATTTTAATTAATTTATTAATTTAGAATACTTTTCCTTGCTTACATGACTCATCTTTTTTCCCTCCTTTTCTCCCTCCCCCTCCCAAAGCCAAGGAGAAAGATGCCTGAGTGGGTTCAGGTTTCCTGGGGGATGAGTACATATTCATGTTCCCAGTCTTTGGAATGCCCTTCCTTCCTTTCTAATTATTGAAATTCCTATCCAAAGACTAGCTTTGGTCTTTTCCTTGGAAATCTCTAATCCTCCTTACCCACTCGCTTTCCTGAATTCCTAGAGTACAAATAGAAGGATGCATAATTAATTGGCAGTAAAAAGAGTCTGGAACTTGGAGGCGGAAGACCTGGGTTCCAACCCCTACCCTGACCTGTGTGGCCATGGGCAAATCTCTTTGGGCTTCTTTCTTTCTCTGGAAAGTGGAGATACCTACTTCTCAGGGTGCTCGTGAAGCTCTAATGAGGGGGCAACATTCATAATATTTCTGCAACGTTTAAGGTGCTAATTTATACATGCCAGTTATAATTAAAATAATCATTGGTGAATAGTTGTCTTTAATGAAGTGCTCTCCTAGGTACTGTGGGAGAATAGAGGAATAAGAAGCAGTCACTTAATACTGAAGTTTATGGTTCAATTTGGTAGACAAGATGAATATGAGTGAAATAATGGGGAGCACTAGGTATAACTACAATTATGCTAAATGTTATGAGAAGTACAGCAGTCAAAATAATAATAGGGCCATCACTGAGGACTAAATTGGCCAGAAGAGACTTCTACAGGAGTCAGAACTTAAGTTCAGGTCTAAAGAGTGGCCAAGATGTAGAAATTTGACTGAAGTGATTATAAGTATTTGTTTAAAATCTAATTAAACTGGAAATGATTCATTCTCTTTTGCTTTTATTATGATATAAGAGTACATTTTTATCATTCACAGAATGAAATTTCTTTCTGCTAGTCATCATAGCATATTTGAAACTTAGCAAAAATACAAAACAGTTTCCTGAAGTTCTTACATACTTCCATTAACTTGAGTTTTTTTGGCTCAATAGGACTGAAGATCTAGAAAAAAAGTTGGAAGGGGTGAAGATCAATGTTGAAATGAAAACTCTAGCTTTAAAAAGGTAACTTGGGATTTTAAAGATATCTATAGAAGATGTTATTGTCTGAATGTATTCATTTGACGTCACATCTGGACGGCACAGTGGATAGAATGTGGAACTTGGAGTGAAGAAGATGGGAGTTTAAACCTGGCTTCGGACTAATTCTGTGTCTCCCTCGGGGCAAGGCTTTGAACCTTCCTAAGCCTCATTTTTCCTGTCTATAAAACGAGGATGATAATAGTACTTGGCTCCCAGGGTTGTTATGAGGATCACGTGAGATAATATTTATAAAGTGCTCTGTAAACTTTAAAGCACTGTATAAATCCTGTCTTCTATTCTAATAAGTACAAATCATTCTCAAATAATGAAAAAGAATCGGAAACTCTTATCAAGGCAACATTGTCTAGAAGTGTGCAGACCAAATCCCATTACCAACGAAAAAGTTGTGTTATTGGAATGTTGTTATTGATCCTGCTCTAAAGTCTCACCCATCTCCTTGTGCTAAATTACTTGTAGATTCAGTGCAATACCAGTCAGAACCCAATGGAGTAATTTGTGAAACTGGAGGAAATGATCAATCGTGACAGTTTCCCAGTACCATATTGTGATGTGGAGGTGATATTGCCAACAGCATAAGCTGGGGCAGATTCTTTCAGGCCAAGGACAGGACTATTTATGAACTGTGCCTTTCCTCTCTGGAGTGAGCCTAGGTGTATTTGGAGAGGCTCCTCAGGGTGGGGGCATGAAGTACTCCTGAAGATCTTCTACTAAAAAGCAAAATTATCAAAACACCAAAGCAGAATTAGAAGGAAAGTAAGCAATGATTGACATGCGGTTTCTAATGGCATCTGTAGTTTGTCTTTTATTTATCACATAGCCTCGGTTTTGGTAGCATGAAAGTTTGTATAGGATCGAAGCATTTGCCACATCATTTAAAGAAACAACAGAAAGATGGATCTTCTATTCGAGGGAGAATTCACAATCCATAATGCTGTTTTCTCTAGTTGATTTGTTGAAAATGTTTTTCTTTATTGTGTCATAAAACATTTTTCATCCTTCCAGGGTCCAGATGGCAAATGCCCTTCAGAAAAAACTGGAATCAAAGGACAGTGAATCTCAGTAAGATTTTCCTTTTTCCTTGACTAGATGAGGATAAAAATAAACTTGTATAAAATCTGTTCAAGTACAGTACTTTGGTTTCACGTTAAAATGAAATGTCTTTCTTTTATGGTGAGTGGGTAGCAGATCTAAAAAGGAATGGCATTCAAAGATGTGCTCTAAGCTTTGAAGGAAAAATACTAGCTTATGGGTTTTGTTTCAAAGTATATGATTAGTAAATGAGAAAGTTTCTGGGGGTAGTGATGTTACTTCTTTGCCTACACCCAAGATTGGCACAAACTTGATTGACAGATTGACATAGGCATTCCACAGAAAGAGCCATTACACACATGGCATTAGCAGACCATATGACAGGATCCTTTATCTAAATGGTAGGACTCCCTGGTTGCCCCCTTGAGTGTCAGGAGGAAGATGAGGAAAGACATTTGGCAGTTCAGTTCCTCTGAGCCTTAATTTCCTTATTTGTAAAATGGGAGAATTAGACTGGAGTGGTGAAGTGAGTTTGAAGCTAAATTTGAAGGTACTTCTGAAGGATTTGAGTTTAAAGAGCAGACAACTAGACAAGAAGAACCAGAAAAGATTTTCCATGGGCTACATTCATTTGCTAAGGGATAAATTTAATCCCAAACAATCAATAACTTTGTATGAATAAACGTTAAAAAAATATCGTAGAGATTAACAAACCACCTGGTTTCTTGTGGCCTTATTCCCCAACCATCTTAAATTCAGTTTGGCGAAAGGCAAATTCATTAGGTTCTCTGATCCTTACAGTGGAAAAAAAGTACCCTGGGTGAACCTTAAAAATTCCCAGACCCTACTTCATAAGGTTGGGTTAAGACCATTCCCCATTTGGGCAGTGAAGCTACTTAGATCAGGAATGTGAGAACGCTACTTCACCATACTTAAGCATGCCCTAGGGGAAGATAAAGTTGTAAACTCCTTGCCAAACAATGAAAGTACTTAAAACCCATATTTATAGTAGGACAAAAGTTCTTAAGCTATGCTTATTTTAGGACTAATTCAAAAGGGTGCTAAGTACCTATAAAGGTCAGGCAACTTGTGAACTTACAAGGAGCAAAGAGGTGGGAACTTACTCAGAGATTCTAGTCTACTCAGGTGTGAATTACTCAAGGGATTAGTCTACTCAGGTGTGAACTAAGAATGGTCTGTCCTTTGAAAAACGTCTACTGTGATTGGTAGATATAAGGACTTGGGGAGGTGACATAGGAGAAAATTCCCTTTAAATAGGAGCTCAGATACATTCAGATTCAGGATTGAGCTGGTGGAGGCAGCTGAGATGAAGCTGGCCTGGTGTCACTAGAATCCTTGCTTGGACAGATCTTGTGGTGAGTGATTAAGGACTGACTGATCTTTCTCTTAAGGCTCAGGCCTGGGTTGGCCAGGGCTGCCCTGGGCCGGCCTATCTTTTTCTCATTATTTCCTTTTTCTCTCTTTCTTTAATTCCTCACTGTATTAATTAAAAATCTCTATAAAACCCAGTTGACTTGGGTATATTTTAATAATTGGGAATATTTCCCTGGTGACCACCTTATATATTTGATTTTAAACAAGACACTGTCTTAAAACCATATTTTCTGCGGTCACAACTTACTCATCCATTCTTATCTACTACAATTTATATCTTCCACTATTTTAACTCTTACAGTTTATGCCCTCAACTATTTTAATCATTACACCTGTCAGTGGAAATAAGCCAGAAATGATGGCTGATTTTATTTCAAATCCAGATAGACATTTAAGATTTAGATTGTCAGGAATTTCCCCTTAAATATGACATTTTAGAAGACATATATTGTATGACTTTCATTATTGGTTCAGTGACCAGCATTTTTTTTCTGGTGAAATGCATCTAATAGTTAAGATAAAAGTCAAATGTCATTTAGTAGAAATTTGCTTTTTTGAAATTAAACTTTTGTAGAGCGTAATTCTCCTTAAGTGAAGGATTTCTGTCATAGTAAATAGCATATTTGATGAACATTAATATATCCCCTTCTCCCAACTGGTTCTTTTGTGAATGAGAAGTTAATTTGTTGTAATTGACATTTTTCTTGTTTCTTGTTCAGATTCCTCCTGGCAATTTTGAAGAAAATTTTAACTCTCAATAGTTCAATACTGAAAGCCCAGCAGGTAAATATCTTCCATATTATATAACTTCTCTCCCCATGATTTCAAAAGTCACTTTTTTAGTAGTGATTGAGCTTTATGTCTAGTCCTGACCAAAGACTAACTAAACTCATCATTATTTCTCTTAAGCCTCCCCCTCCTTCCCAATTTTTTTAAACCCTTACCTTCTATCTTAGATTTGATACTAAGAGTGGTAAGGGCTAGGCAAGTGGGGTTAAGTGAGTAATGCAGGGTGACACTAATTCAGTGTCTGAGTCTGCAATTGAACCCAAGACCTCCCATATCCAGACTTTCTATCCACTAAGGCACTCAGCTACCCCTTCTTTCATTCTTAAAAATTATTGTCCTCTAAAAAGCTTTGGTTTATGTGGATTATGTATTTATTATATATTGTTATGTATGTTATTATAAACCAAATGGTTTGTGTAGGTTGTATATTAGAAATTAGATCATGTTACTATTATCATTAAAAAAAGGTTTTGATTTTGTAGATTCCCTAAAAAGGTCTCAGGATGCCTAGAATTCCCCAGACCGTATCTCCTATGTTTTAGCAAATTCTCTGCGCTGTTGAATCTAGTCTTATTGGATTTCTCCAATCTTTCCTTGTCTCTGAACCTTTGTATAACTTGCCTCTCCACATATGGAATGCTAGGGTCTCTTCTCCACCCTTTAAAATCCTATTTATCCTTCAGGCCCATTTTAAGTACCCCCTCAATTAGTCATTTATTTAGCATTTACTACACTTCTTCCTTAGTAACTCAAGCCAGTTAGCCCTGAAGTTTCTCCTTTTTCTGATTACATCATTACTCATAGCACTAATTGCATCTCCTTTGCTGGTACTCAGTTGTATGAAATCTAACACTTTTATTGTCTTAATGGAAACTGATTTCTTCACACACAAAAATCTTCTCTCTTGGCCTTGGGGTTTACAACTTTATTGCAAACAATGTTCCATACTTCAGTTATCTTGTACAGTAATAGGCACATAGACCTTCAATGCATTTTTAAAAAAAAAACAACCTTTACCTTCTGCCTAAGAATAAATACTGTGTATTAGTTCCAGGGCAGAAGAGCAGTAAGGCCTAGGCCAATGATGGCAAAACTATGGCACAGGTGCCAAAGATGGCACACAGCACTCTCTGTGGGCACTTGGCCAACCTCCCTCTCTACCCAGTTCTTTACTAGAAAGGCAGAGGGTCTTGGGCAGAGCTGCTCCCCTCTCCCTCTCTACCATGCCTGATGACATTTTTTCCCCATCTCTCACCCCTCTGTTCAGCAGCCAGTGGGAGTGCACAGGGGGCAAGGTGGTGGCTCACAGGTGGCACAGCTGGAGGGGAGCAGAGCACTCAGGCCACTCCCCTCCCCCTCTTTACATTTACTGAGGACATTCCTCACTTTAGCAGCCCAATGGGAGTGCTTCCTCCCTCCCCTGTGGAGGGGTAAGGGGGAGAAGAGGTGGTGTACACCTGGCACTCAGGGGGGAGGGGCATAGCATTTGGCCTGGGAGGCCAGGTTGGTTTGGGGCCAGCACTCTATTTCTTAAAGGTTTGCCATCACTGGGCAAGGCAGTGGGGGTTAAGTGACTTTCTAGGAGGTATCTGAGGCCAGATTTGAACCCAGGACCTCCTATATCTAGGCCTGAGTTTTAATCACTGAGCCACCTCTCTAACCCTTCAATGCATTTTTAGTTGAAAAAAGTAATTGTGAAGATTAATTTTAAGTGGGATATTTGCTGAAAGGAATGAATTCGTGTGAAGCATACCACTTTACCATATTTTATGTAGTCAAACATACTTGCAGTATCCTGGTAGGGTAGGAACTTACTGCAGAACTGCAGTTCCAAACACAAATTTCCTGATGATCATTTGGGTGAAGATCCATTCATAATCCACATACATTTCTAGTATGTGGAATTCCTTGGACTACTTAGATTATTTTATTATATTAAAAGTTTGTTAAAATGAATGTTTCCATGGATGGAGATATACGAACTGATGCTAGTGAAGTAAACAGAACTAGAAAAACATTATACATGATGATAATGGTATGCTATTAAGAACAGAAGCACTTGATTGGTTGGTTAATTGGTGTGTGGGTGGAAGTAACCAAGCTCAGGCTCAGAGAAGAGATCGGTCATATTTGCAGAGACAGCAGGTGCTTTTGGGTTTGTCAAAGGGACACATTTCGGAATGGAAGGTGATGTAAAAACAAAATAAAAATAAGTGTTGTTAGGAATCGCATTCCCATTATGCAAGACTTCAGATGGAACCAGTGGCTGGGCTTTTCTGTAGTCTGCTTTGCTAATTAATTAGCAAGGTAAGAGGAAATACTTTGAGACTCAATTGAAGCAAGGAGCAAGTATCAACCATAGCTCCGTTCCTTCTTAGAGTTGGTCTTTTTGTGTTAGTATTTATTTCGTTGGGTGATTTGGGTTTTTTTTTTTTTAAACCCTTATCTTCTGTCTTAGAATCAGTACTGTGTATCCGTTCCATGGCGGAAGAGTGGTAAGGGCTAGACAGTGGGGGTGACTTGCCCCGGTTCACACACCTAGGAAGAATCTGGGGGCGATTAGCTTTTTAGCTGTTCTAGTCTTTGAGATGAGTAAAGGCTTGTTTTGGACTAAGTAGAACCTCCTCTGAAATCTTCATCTGTAAAAACGTATATTTTAATTGTATTTGCTGGAATTGTAGTCAGTCAGATCTAGAATTTCAGATTTCCTTTCTGTGTGCCTTAAAATAGTTGGGGGAAAAGGCAGCTAGGTGGCACAATGGATTGAAAGCCAGACCCAGAGTTGGGAGGTCCTCAATTCAAATTTGCCCTCAGCTAGTTGTGTGACCCTGGGCAAGTCATTTAACCCTCATTGCTTAACCCTTGTCACTCTTATGCCTTAGAACCAATACCCAGTATTCTAAGACAGAAGGTAAGGGTTTAAAAAAATATTTGAGGAAAGAGCAGCTTAGGTGGCCCAGTGGATAGAGTGCCAGGCCTGGAGACAGAAGGTCCCAAGTCCAAATTCAAGCTCACATACTTCCTAGCTGTGTGACCCTGAGCAGGTCATTTTATCCCAATTTCCTGTGCCTTACCTCTCTTCTGCCTTAGAACTGATACTTATCAGAATAGATATGTATCTATTCTGAGGCAGAAGGGTTTTTAAAAAAAAATAGGTGGGGATCTGAAATGAATTTGTTTTGCTTATTTAATGATGTGTATCAGTGGTGGCACTAAGTGATGTCCTAAAATTAAGCATCCTTTTAACATTTACTCTTTTAAACTTCAAATTAAAATCTAGTTTGTTTTTTAAAATGCTAAATAATGTTGGTTTTCCTTTATTAAGAGATTTGTTAGTCAATTTAATTTCTAGTTTGATCTTTAGTCAGAATTAGTTCTGTTGGAGTGGCAACGAATGTATAAGCAGTGGGGATTAAATATACAACTGGATTTCTGGAGATTTTTTAATGACCATTGGGATAGGACTTATTTTTTAAAGCCCTTTGAATCAATTCTAGGTATCAGTTCAAAGTCCAGAGAGGGTTAAGGGACAGGCAATTGGGGTTAAGTGATGTACCCAGGGTCACACAGCTAGAAAGTAGCAAATCACACAGATTTAAATCCAGGACCTCCCATCTTAAGGTTTGGCTCTCTATCCACAGAGCTACTAGCTTGTCCCAGGACATAGGATGAAGGTATTAAACATGTATCCAGCACGTCTTCCTGACGGCTCTTCCCAGCCTGTACTCCATTGCAATCTCTTTACTCAGTGAGCTATTTAAAATACTTAACATAAAAAAAAATACTTAACATGTTCCCTTGTAAGTTGATAAAGTGAAGGGAAAGTGGTAGGCAGATAGCAAAATGAATGACAAAAGCGACTAAAAGTTTACTCTGTAGAGCACTGTGCTACATGCTGAGGATACAAATGGAAAACTTAGTATTCTTTCAAGGAGCTCCCATTTCTTTTTTTTTAAAACCCTTATCTTCCGTCTTGAAGTCAATACTGTGTATTGGCTCCAAGGCAGAAGGTAAGGGCTAGGCAATGGGGGTCAAGTGACTTGCCCAGGGTCACACAGCTAGGAAGTGGCTGAGGCCGGATTTGAACCCAGGACCTCCCATCTCTAGGCCTGGTTCTCAATCCACTGAGCTACCCAGCTGCCCCCAAGGAGCTCCCATTTCTAATGGGAAAGACAAGATATAGAAAGTTTAAGCTGTAAGTCAGATGGAAAGATCCAGCCAAGCAGATAGTGTTGCATCTTCCTTCGTTCTGCTGAGGGATAATCAGTTACTGATACTGAATCATTTGAGAGCGCCAAGGACTTGAGTGGTGACAACTCAATTTTCTGTATCTGAGATGGCTGTGACTGCAGAAGCTGCAGAAAGTTGTGGGGCCTCATCTTTGCTGGGGTCACTACTCAGGATGGTGGCTGTGTCTCCCTTCCTCAGTCTATCCCCGCCTGGAAACTAGTCTGGTGGTTGGGGAGGCCTTGGTCCATTCCCAAGACTCTTTGAGCTCTGGGTCCTGAGCTGTTGCACTCAGATAAGTAAGATGAAATAGTTGCCCCCTAATGGTAACTTGAAATTCTCTGGATTTTAGAAATGAGTACCCTGCTCTTTCTTAATTTGAGTGTTTCCCCTATTGATTATTTCCATTTTACCCTGTATATCTCTTGTTTGCTCATGGTTGTCTGCATGTTGTCTCTTCTGTTTGACTATTAGTCCCTCAAGAGCAGAGACTTTTTTCTTTCATGGTGCCTGACATACAGGAGGTACTTGTTCAATGCCTATGGATTACATCGTTTGCTGGCACGATGCTTATTTTTCTTTTTTTCCATTTGAATAACAGGAAACTCATGACCTGGAGGAGAAACTGCTTGAAGTTAAGAAGAAGAGATTACGTATGTAAAATTCCTATAATTTACTTCTTGCTTTCTGTGTGTAGAAATGAATGAGTTTTTTAAAATTGGTGTAGTTATTCCCTCCAGTGATACCAGAGAAGCAATTCATCCTGGCCTGTCCTTAAGGGAATTCATGTCTCTTTCCAAGTTCACCTTAGGAAACTACTCATCTCCTTCCCTCTCTCTCCCTTCTTCTTCTCCTCCTCTCTCTCCCCCCTTCCTTCTTCTCCCTCACTCCTCTTTCCCTCCCCTTCTTCTCTTCCTCTCTCTTCCCACTTCCCTTCCTCCTTCCTCTCCCTCAGATTTTATTTGTTGGACCGAATAATTAAATTGGTGGTCTCCAGGGATTTAATTTCTAAATCCCACAGTGAATTATTAAAGTAGAATGGAATTTATGGTTATTTACAAATAGAGGGAAGATATTAAGGAATGAGAGAGAGAAAAAACTCCAGCTTCCTCTGAGCCAGGTAGAAATTCTAAGGCCCTAATCAGGGAAAGGCATCTCAAGATGATGGGCTTTTCTCAGAGGTTCACACCTCCAGAAAGGCAGGGAACTAAGTCAGCCTTTCACTCACTAAGGTGACCATCTGAAGGGAAAGCAGTCTGAGGTCTCCTGTACAAGTTCCTCCAGGGGTCCAGTTTCCCAGCCAAGACCAAGTATCTGTCTTTCAGTCTCTCCTCCTCCTCCTCCAAGTGACTCTTCTTTACTCCAAGCTTGAGAGACTGAGCTTCCAGTCTAACTCTGAGTCAGAGTTCTTCGATCTATCTCTGTGGTCTTTCACACATGGTGTGATCTCCCACTCAGTGCGTGAAATGGGTGTTCACACCTTTGTCGTTAGATCACACTTGTAGTAGTTATTTCATACCTTTAGTAGTGAGTTCACACCTTTAGTAGTTAGTTCACACTTTTTTGTAGTTAAAATGGGTAGCTCTACTTCAAATACTGAGTTAACACTTTTAGGGATTTAAATCTAAACATAGACGGGGATTACAATTCTATCTTCATTATAAAGGAAGAGAGCTAAATACCTTCATTGTTATTGTCAGGGGAGAGCTAAATCCAATCTTCACATCTCACTCCCTCCCTCTCTCTCCCCCTCTCCTCCTTCTTCCTCTCCCTCACTTCGCCTCTCTCCCTCCCCTCCTTCTTCCTTTCCCTCCCCTTCTCTCTCTCTCCCTTCCCTCCTTCTCCCTCACTCCTCTCTCTCTCCCCTTCTCTCTCCCTCTCCTGCCTCTCTTTCTCCCTCTCCCTCCCTTCCTCCTCCTTCTTCCCCCTCCTTTTCCCTCCCTCTCCTTCCACTCACTCTCTCCCCTTCCCTCTTTTCTCTCCCTCTCCTTCCACTCACTTTCTCCCCTTTCCTCTTTTCCCTCCCTCTCCTTCCACTCTCTCCCCTTCCCTCTTTTCTCTCCCTCTCCCCTCTGACTCTACTCCCACTTTTCCTCTCCCCCTTCCTCACCCCCCCCTCCTTTCTCTCTCCTTCACAAATTGTTTTCCTTTATTTCAGTGCTACCAAGTATACATATTCCTCCATACTATTAAAAACAATGTTAACAGAGAGCCAGGATAGAGATAAACAAAGCCAGTCTTGGAGTCAGCAGGACCGGGGTTCAAATATGGCTTTAGATGCTTCTTAGCTATGTAGCCCCAGACAAGTCACTTAAACCCAGTTAGCTTGACCCTTCCCAATCTTCTGCCTTCTAACCTATAAATGTATCCATTCCAAGACAAAAAAATAAAGATTTTTAAATAAATAAAAACAAAATTGTTGTCTATAGTCATATCTTTATAAATCATATTAAATTATTATTGGAAATGGCCAAATACACAATCACTCACCTGTTCTGCATTATATTTATGTCTTTGTGTATCCAGTATTATGCTGCCAGACATCCTAAACTGATAATAAACGAAGATACAAGTTCTTTTATTTATTTCAATAAATAAAAATTTGTTTTCCTACCACTCTCCTTCCCCCTTGAAAAATAAAAACAAAATTCTTATAACCAGATATGCACACGCAAAATGATTTTTTGAATCTTGTCATATCCAAAAAATAGACGACCCTGTGTCTTGAACCCATTACCTCTGACAGGAGATGGGGGGTCATCGTTGGTCCTTGGGAAACCAGTGGATGGAGACTCTAAATGTCAGCATTAACATGTTACGAGATTTAAAGTCTGCAAGCTTTTGGCGCTGGGTTTACTGCCAGCTGGGAGGAGCCAAAGTATTGCTTTCTTTTTTTTTCTGGATCAAATGAGATAACATGATAGGTGCTCATTCCCTTCCCCTCCTGTTGAAATCTGTGTGCCAGACCTGCCAGAGAGATAGCTAGATGCACAAAGCTCTGTTTTAGGACAATAACTGATCAGTAGCAGTTCTCATATTTTTTTATCCACCTTCTGAAAGACTGGAGGTGATGTTAAAAGTGAGAGACTGAGGCCAGATAGGTGGCCCAGTGAATTGAGAGCCAGCCCTAGAGAGGGGAGGTCCTAGGTTCAAATCTGGCCTCAGATACTTCCCAGCTGTGTGACCCTGGGCAAGTCACTTAATCCTCAATACCATGGGACAGGGAAGAGTGTGAGATTAAGTGGATTTTGAGCACCCAATAAATTTGCCGACTGATGTGGGGGTTGTACTGGTAGATGCTTCTATGGGAGAAAAATGTAAAAGCAATATGAACCTGGATAGAAATCATTTTTAGATGGCAAATTACTAGGTAATTAAAATGAGTCTTTTGCCGTCGTGAAAAAATTTATGAATGAAAACATCTTGAGAATGACTGCCATTTTGCTGACAAAAATTTCCTTTCTCTCTTTTTTTTTAAACCCTTACCTTCCGTCTTGGAGTCAATACTGTGTATTGGTTCCAAGGCAGAAGAGCGGTAAGGGCTAGGCAATGGGGGTCAAGTGACTTGCCCAGGGTCACACAGCTAGGAAGTGTCTGAGGCCAGATTTGAACCTAGGACCTCCCATCTCTAAGCCTGGCTCTCAATCCACTGAGCTACCCAGCTGCCCCCTGAAAATTTCCTTTCTCTTGCCTAAAATGTACCTAAGATTTCACTACTGTAAATGTACCTTGATGTATGTATAGATTATGCTTTGCTATATTTCATAGTTGTGATATTTCATCTGCTCTTTTAAATTTAACAGGGCTTAAACAAGCTGGAGAGGAAAAGCTACTAGAAATACAGGCTGAGGATAAAAAGAAAAAAGAAAAATTAGAACTCTTGGAAGATAGTGCCCTGTTAAGTAAACTGAAGAAAAACCTGCAAAGGGAAATAGAATCAACTACCGTTATTCAAAATGTTTTTCAGGTAAGATATATATGTATATGTATATAGTATATATGTATATATATATTTAATGGAATCCCAGAATTTCGGCATTAGAAACCTTAGCAGTCATCAGGTCCAAATTACAGCTAAAAAATGCTTTTTCCCCATTACAGAATACCTGACAAGTAGCCATCTGTTTTTGTTTTTTTTCTTGAAGCTCTCACGTGATAGGAAACCTACCATGGTAACCCATTCCACTTTTTAAAAAAATTTAATGTGAATTTTGTTAATTTTTAAAAAATCTTATTTTCTTTCTTTCAACTCCTCCAATTGGGGTGTGTGAAAGGTGGGGGTGGGGATGACCCTCATAACAAATTCCTACCTTGGCTTTGTCCAAAATTATTTGACTTCTGAATAACACTAAAATTTCCAGACATCAAGGCTAAATTTGCCTCTGAAATTTCTACCCATCATTCTGTGTTCTACCCTTTGGGACCAAATAAAACAAATCTAGTTTCTCTTTTATAAAATATTTATTCAAATATTGGAAGACAGTTTTATCTCTCTCCTATTCCTTCTTATCTGGGGGCTAAATACACCCCCTCTTCTATCCTTAAGTCACCACATGGCATGCACTCTAGGCTTTTTTATCATTCAGGTTGCCATGACTCAATGTTTGTCCCAGAACCAAACATAATATTCCATATGTTGTCTGACCAGGGCAGACAAGGCTTATTCCTTGAATCGATCCTTTCCAGTGAAGCTCAAGGTTCCATTATCCTTTTTTGTTCCCATTCCCAAGTCTGAAGCCACCAAATCCCTCATTTTTTTTTAGACTCTATAACCTTAATTTTTAATTTTTTTAATTAAAAAAAATTTCTAAGCCCTCACCTTCCATCTTGTAATCAATACTGTGTATTGATTCCAAGGCAGAAGAGTGGTAAGGCCTAGACAAAGGGTTAAGTGACTTGCCCAGGGTCACACAGCTGGGAAAGCATCTGAGGTCAGATTTGAACTCAGGACCTCCTGTCTCTAGGCCTGGCTCTCTCTCCACTAGCTGCCCCCCTCAATTTTTATTTTTAATTCAAGTATAGGACTTTATACTTGCCTCTTTAAATTCTTATTATATTCAGCCAAATTGGCTAATCTGCCAAGATCTTTTTTGAGTCCCATTAAAATTATTAGTGTGTTAGCTATCACTCATCGACCGGCTCAGTAATCTGTTAAGAAAACAAATAATGAGGTTGGTCTGGGGAAGCTCTGCTTGTTTTCCGCTCATTGTTTAATCTTCTCTCTTTTTTTTTTAAGTGTGCCTCCCCCTCCCCCCCCATAGTCACTTCCCACTTACCCTCCCTTCTAACAGACTTCTTTGCAACCCACACTGGCCAGGAACATCTGGGGTACAGGGTGTTGCCGGTGCCTGCCAGGACTAGCCCTCTGGAAGGCTGCAGCTTGATTCTCTGATGCTTTCCCTGGCCGCCTTCTTTGGCTTTTCCAGTTAGTTGAAAGACACGTGAAATATCTGATTAGATGTAGACAAGTGCATAGATTATCTTAACCGCATTGTCTGCTTGTGGTATTGCTTTCTAATTATTGCCTTAGACTTATGCAGCATCGAGGCTTGGCTCCAACGAGACAACTTCTGCGGTTCCTCCTTTCAGTTTTTCAGTTTTGTATGTCTGTTTTCTTTTGTTTTTTAACCCTTCCCTGCCATCTGAGAATCAGTATTGGTTCCAAGGCAGAAGAATGGTAAAGGCTGAGCTATGAGGGTTAAATGACTTGCTCAGGGTCATACAATCAGGAAGTATCAGAGACTAGATTTGAACTCAGGACCTCTCCTCTCTAGGCCTGGCTCTTAATTTGCCAAGCCACCTATTTACCCCACTCCTTTCAGTTTTAAAGTGGGATATTTTTCATGAAGATCTTAAAAGCAGTATAAAAATCTTTTTTTTTTTGGTTATTTATTTTTTTTGCAACAGAGGAAGGAAAAGTTAATATGTTTTTCTTTTAAAAAGTAAAAAACATTAAACTGCTAAAAAAAATTATAGTTAGACAAAACAGACCCAGCTCATCAGCCATGTGAGAGAGCACATCTTTCTGGTCCTGCACCAGTTTCCCCTTCCCTATTTGCTTAGAAGAGAGGGCATTCTTGGCCATCATCTCTCCAAAGGTACAGGCAGCAGGTACTGCTTTGATCAAGCTTTTGGTACCTTTCACTGTTGTTTTCCTTTATGTGTTTGGAGAGGCAGAGCAAAATGTCAGATTTGGAGTCAGGACCTAGATACATATCCTGGCTTTGCCATTTTACTAGATTTGGGACCATAGCCAACGCATTAACTTCTCTGGACCTCAGTTTCCTTATTGATAACCTGAGAGGGTTGGATTTAGGTGACTCCTAAGTCTCTTCCAACTATAAGTCTACAATTGTGATCTTTGTGTAAATTGTCTTTATTGATATCACATTGAGGCAAGTCTTCCCAAGTTCTTCTAAATTCTGCATCTTATTTTTTTAGGGGAAGGGAATAAGCATTTATTTTTAATTTTTTTTTCCCTTTTAAACATTATTTTACTTGGTCATTTTCAAACATTATTCATTGGAAAAAAAAAGATCATTTTCTTTTCCTCCTCCCTCCCAACACCCCTCCCATAGCTGACGCACGATTCCACTGGGCATCACATGTGTCCTTGATTCGAACTCATTTCCCTGTTGTTGGTATTTGCATTAGAGTGTTCATTTAGAGTCTCTCCTCAGTCATATCCCTTCCACCCCTGTAGTCAAGCAGTTGCTTTTCATCAGTGTTTCTACTCTCACAGTTTATCCTCTGCTTGTGGATAGTATTTTTTAGATCCCTGCAGATTGTTCATGATCACTGCATTGCCACTAATGGAGAAGTCCATCACCTTCGATTGTACCACAGTGTATTAGTCTCTGTGTACAATGTTTTCCTGGTTCTGCTCCTCTCGCTCTGCATCACTTCCTGGAGGTTGTTCCAGTCTCCATGGAACTTCTCCACTTTATTATTCCTTTGAGCACAATAGTATTCCATCACCAACATATACCACAGTTTGTTCAGCCATTCCCCAATTGAGGGGCATCCCCTCGTTTTACAATTTTTTGCCACCACAAAGAACGCAGCTATGAATATTCTTGTACAAGTCTTTTTCCTTATTATCTCTTTGGGTTATAAGCCCAGCAGTGCTATGGCTGGATCAAAGGGCAGACAGTCTTTTATCGCCCTTTGTGCATAGTTCCAAATTGCCCTCCAGAATGGCTGGATCAGTTCACAACTCCACCAGCAATGAATTAATGTCCCTACTTTGCCACATCCCCTCCAGCATTCATTACTTTCCTTTGCTGTCATGTTAGCCAATCTGCTAGGTGTGAGGTGATACCTCAGAGTTGTTTTGATTTGCATCTCTCTGATTATAAGAGATTTAGAACACTTTTTCATGTGCTTATTAATAGTTTTGATTTCTTTATCTGAAAACTGCCTATTCTGCATCTTTTTTATAGCGCCATAATATTCTGTTACATTCGTATTCTCTCGTTTGTTCAGCCATTCCCCTTGATTAGCACTTAGTTTGCTTCCAATTCTTTAATTATCACAAAAATTTCTCCTTTACATGTTGTAGTCTATGGGACATTTCTGTCTTTGACCTGTTGTGTGTGTTTATAATTTAATGGTTTTTCAAATAAAATTCTAAATTGGTTTCCAAACTGATCAGACCAAGTCCTAGTTCCTGCAGTTGTGCATTACGTTGCTTGGCTTCCGTCAGCTCCACCATGCACCATTTTTATCTTTTGTAACATGACTGTTACAGTTGTGAGGTGGAATCTCAGAGATGTTTTAATTTACATTTCTCTTCAGTGATTTGGGAACATTAGTTATTTTTTGCTGTTCCTCAGTAGTGTTTTTTGAAAAATTTCTAATCCCACTCTACCTTTTTATTTTCCATAAATTTTTAAATCAGAAAACACCCTATTAGGAACAGATTTGTAAACATTTAGATTTCCCACAAATAGAAGGTTCATGACTTCATCTTCTGTCTGTTAATTTCAGACCCCATAATCAAGATAAGCACTGAGAGAATCTGCAGTATAACTGGGATGATAATAGAAAGTATTCTTATATTAAAATCTCAGCTTTCATTTTCCAAGAATATTCAACATACCTATTTTTGTTTTCATCATAGCACATCATTATAGCAACGAAGATCGACTGGGCATCGGATCCAGACTTAAAGGTCCTTGTTTTACAGCTTGAGAACAATTTAAGTTTGGTTTGAACAATTCTTGTTTACACGCAATTAAATAAGCAAATTTCAAAAGAAATTCCATATTTTTGGATCTGTTTGAATAATTCAGACTGTTTAATACATTTATTTCAGTAACACTAACTTCAGAGTCATTCTGTATCAATTGTTAAAACTACATTATGTCATAGAATTTGGAATATTTGAGTTAGAAAGGCTCCTAGGGGTCACTTCCAACTTTCCACCTAATATGGGAATCTTTTCTTAAAATCTACCACAGATGGTAATCTAATGATTATTTAAACTCTTTCTAGCAACTAAGCACTCACTACCTCATTAGATAACCTATCCCATATCTAAATAACCCAGATTGTTACTTCTGAATATATTTTTTATTATTAGTATTCTAAAAAACAGTGGTTATATCCCACTTTAAAAGCACTGTATTTATTCAAATACTGATCTTTTTATGGTATTTCAAATTTCAATCGTTATAAATTATTACCTTTTAATTTATATTTTTATATCATATTTTTGAATTCTATGTAAAAACATTTTTAACATTCATTTTATTTTATTTTTACATTTTCATTTTTATTTAGTCAATTTAGAACCTTATTCCTTGGTTACAAGAATCATATTATTTCCCTCCCTCCTCTCCTCCTTCCACCGCTTCCCGTAGCCGACATGCAATTCCTCTGGGTTTTACATGTGTCCTTGATCAGAACCTGTTTCCATGTAGTTGATGTTTGCACTAGGATGATCTTAACATTCATTTTAAAAAATCATGAGTTCCACATTTTCTCCTTCCCTCTCTTGCCTGAGATGGTAAGCATTTTGAAAAGGTTATTATAGATGTGTGATCCTATAAAACATTTCCATAGTAACCATGATGTGGAAGAGAATACTGACTGAAAAAAAAGACCACGAAGAAAATCAAGTGAAAAATAGTATATTTTAATCTGCATTCGGACTCCATCAGTTCTTTTTCTGGAGGTGCAATAACCTTTTTCATCATGAGTGATTTCTGTATTGCTAAAAACAGCCAAGTCCTTCACAGTTGATACATTAATATTTTTAGAACAATGTATTTTTTTGGTAATTAAATTAGCTAAATTAGTGCAGTTGGCTCTCCCAGGGGTCAGTGTCCAGAGCATCCAGAATTCAATCCTCAGACTCTGTGCGGGTATTAGTTTGCAGCTCTGTGTGAAGGCCTACTATTACACTGCACCCCTTTTCCTTGATTAAAGAATGATTTTTTTTCTGACTAATACTTGTGTGTTTTTTCCAAGTCAACAGCCCACATGTTGAACTACCTGCAACTTATCCTATAGAAAACACTGCTTAGAGCCACTAAGGTAATCTATATCCATTATTTCCATCTTGTAAATCATTACCAACCTTTGTTCCTGCAAAAGGCTTACCTAATCCCTTAGACTACATCATTTTCCCTAAAGTGTGTACCCCAGCTTATTAAATTGTCACTACCCAGCAAGAGGATGTCTGCATGTCTGATCTGTCAGTCTGGCTGTTCAACCCTCCAGTAATCCTACAACTTATTTTTCTCATCCTGGTTCGATGACCCATGAATAATTTGTCATTATCATATGACAAATATATGGTTCCATTCTCACTGAAAGAATTAAATTTAAGAGACTGGTCCTTAAAATTTTATGAAGTTATTAGAATCACTTGAATAGGTAAAAGATGAGAAATAGGTAGAAAGATAAAAGTAGCCTAATCTAGCTCCCACATGGGTGCTTCTCAGCCTGACCTCTAGCAGCAGTTTTCCTGGCCAGTCCCCAGAGACAGAGCAAACACTTCCTTGTTTGTCCCTTTTATCCTCTTTCTCACTTCTGAGTCAAATTCAGTCATATCCAGATCAAGCTCGGAGTACCCTGTGTAGGTCACCTAGACTCACGCCACCTGCATTGACCCAGAAAGGAGAGGGGGGTAGAACTTCCTTCACGCAATCCTCCCTTTAATTCTTTGGAAGACCATCATGTTAAAATCTTCTCACTTGGGGGTTTCTGTGAGATTGACATGCCAGGTCTCTCCAGTGAATCATTCCACATATGTAGCCTATACATTTAAAGATTCTCTTACTAGAGGCGTATTAAATATTGCACCGTGCATAATGTGACTGCCAGCAGCCACAAATTTATATATTTGTGGGTGAACACTCAGAAGGGAGGCTGAAGACTGAGGGAGAATGGGTGATAAGGGAAAGGGAGAGGGGAAACAATAAAGGAAGAGAGACTCAGAGTTTAAGGATTAAACAACCTGAGCTCCAGCATGCTTGCTCCTCTGATGGTGATTAGAACAACACAATAAAGACTTGGAGACATGAGAATAGTAGCAAAAAAGTAATTCTTACAGCGAGCAAGCTCTAGGTGGAATTGAGCTCTGATGGTGACCTACCGTGGTCAAGACCTTGGTGGAGAAGAGATTTGATGGAGCAGACTTTCCTTGTGTTCAGACATACTCATTTTTATTGGGGTTACAAAAAGGAAGAGGGGAAGGGACAAAGGTGGTCTGACAAGTGTACTAGTGGGGGATTAGGAACTGAAGTTTGACAAGTAGCTGAGAGGGAGGGAACAGATAAAGAGGAACACCGCTTCCCTCTCACGCAGAGCTGTCTAGAGAAATGGAGTTGGATCTGACCAGAGCTAAAGGGCAAGAGAAAATCCCCTACAATCTCTGTTCCTATTTTCTTCTTTAGTTGATTGTATCTATGATCCCCTTTAGTACATTGAAGATATCTATTTATTAGATAAAGGGTTTGGTATAATAGGTTAGGAAAGAAGGAACAGGAATTCCCTGAACTGTCTTCCTCCTATAGTTTCTTCAGGGTTTGAAACTCAAGTCTAGGGACTAAGTCCCAGACTATCTTAGTATCCTTGTAGGTTCAAGATAATTGTATTTCTTGGCATAGAGATATAGCTTTGAAGTAGTCTTCTGAAGGATAGGCTATTTCCCTCCCCAAAGGGAAAAAGTCTATCCCATCACTATGAGACAGCTGGTTAGTCTGGATCTTTTTCTGTTGAATGAGGGATTTGTAGCTAGATCGGCTCAGTAGAAATTGCTCCTTCCTCTTCTCAGTTCAGAAGGGAAGAAGCTGGATCCTCAATTGCTCCTCTCCTTTTCTTAGCTGGAGGTTCCATTCCCATCCCCCATTGGCATCCAGAGTTCTATCTCCTTTTTTCCATGAGATAATATTGCAAAATCCAGTCCTTGTATTTCCTTCAAAATTTTTCTCTCTCACACAAGTTAGGTAATCATCACCAGATGCAAACTGAGGGATCTTACAACAATGGATGTAGCTAAAGCCCAAATCAGTTCATGTGGCCAAAGGCATCTAAGCTTGTTTGATGTAGTGCTCTAGGTAACTCTTAAGATTTTGCAGAAAAAGTGATGAAGCTTTGGTAGAGGTTGAGTCCTCATTCAAGAGTTTCCTGTATGATTGAAATAAAAAATCCTACTAGAAAACTTCTTATTCTGTTACATGTTTGAAACATGGAGATTTAGAAAGGACACTCAACTTTGGACTGAATTTGGTAGAAATTAGAAGGTGTATTAAAGATATCTTTTCTGAATTTAAACACCCAAATAAAGTGGACATGTATTTCTAAATACAAAGTAGATGAGAAAGATAGGATTGCACATGAAACTGCAGGACTATATTATGTACAGCTTGCTTTTGTTTCTAAGGATATAATAAATTCTCCAACCAACTTTCAAAGCAATCTTGCTTTTCTGTGCTTCTGACTGGTGATCCTTTTCTACCTGCATTTTGTTTTATTTTTTTAACCCCCTTAACTTCTGTCTTATATTGATAAGATAAATGATACCAAGTGTCATTTTCAAGACCAAACAACAGTTAGAACCAGGCAATTGGGATTAAGAGGCTTGCCAGGGTTCACACAGCTAGGAAGTGTCTGAAGTCACATTTGAACCCAGGACCTCCTGTATCTATGTCTGGTTTTCTATCCACTGAGCTGCCCCTTCCTGCATTTTAAATAAAGGTACGTGTGATTCTTTACTTTGTTATGATATCTTTTCCCTTTTACTCCCCCCACCATTGGAAAAGAAGATTTATAGAGTCTTTGTAAAAAAACAAACAAACAAACAAACAAAAAAAAAATATATATATACACAATTCCTACATTAGCTGTGTCTAAAAATGTGTGTCTTGGGGGCAGCTAGGTAGGTCAGTGGATTGAAAGCCAGACCTAGAGGTGGGAGGTCCTAGGTTCAAATCTGGACTCAGACATTTTCCAGCTGTGTGACCCTGGGCAAGTCACTTAACCCCCATTGCCTAGCCCTTACCACTCCTACCTTGGAACCAATACACAGTATTGATTCCAAGATGGAAGGTGAGAGTTTTTAAAAAAAAATGTGTCTTTCCCCTTCCACCTCTTTGTCAGGAGGTAGATATCATTTGTCAACATGGAATCTAGAAACCCCAAACTTGTAGTCTATTAAGCTCTGATGAACCCCAAGTTTTAGGACTAGCTTATAAGTTGGAGGCCCCAAACTTGTACTTGTTCCTTGTTCCTGTGAGAATCCATCCTAAAGGGAATCTCAGGCTAGCAGTTTCAGACTGAATAATGGACCCTAAGGTAAATCGACTTGAGGTGGAGGCAGTTGGCAGCATGTTATTCTCTATCCTTGGAAGTAGGGTATGATATACTGGGAGAGACTTCTGGAGAGAAGAGACACAAACGAGACAAAAAACAATACAATGTAAAATGGATAATTTTTATTACATTAAATTAAATAGGAATCACAAATAAAACCAATGCAGCTGACATGAGAAGAAATGGAGAAGACTGGGGGTGGGGTGGGGTGGTATAGCAAGTTACTGATAAAGACCTCATTTCTAAAATATTTGGAGACCTGAGTCAGATTTATAAGAATAAATCATCCCCCAATTGATAAATGGTCAAAGGATATGAGCAGGCAGTTTTCAGATGAAGAAATCAAAGCCATCTATAGACATAAAAATGTTCTAAGTCAGTGTTAATTAGAGACATGCCAATTAAAACAACAGGTACCACCTCACTTATCAGATTGGTTAATATATGACAGAACAGGTAAATGACAAATGTTGGGAGGGGATGTGGAAAAATTGGGAAATTAATGCAATCCTGATGGAGTTGTGAACTGAATCAACTGTTCTGGAGAACAATTTGGAACCATGTTCAAAAGATAAAATTGCATACCTTTTTTTATCTAGCAATACCTCTATTAGGTCTGTCTTTCAGATATAAAAAAAAGGCCTATATGGACAAATATGTTTACTGCAGCTCCCCTGCCCTTTTTTTTTTTTTTAAATAGTGGCAAAGAATTGGAATTTGAGGGCAGGCTCATTAATCTGGGAATGCCTGAACAAATGGTATAGGATTGTGATGGAATACTATTCTGCTATAAGAAATGAGAAGGGGATGCTTTCAGAAAAACCTGGAAAACCGTGAACGTAGAGTGAAATAAGCAGAACTAGAACATTGTGCACAGTAATAGCAACAATGTACAATGATCCAACTGTGAATGGCATAGCTATTCTTAGTAATACGGTGATCCCAGACAATTCTGAAGGACTTTTGAAAAATGCTATTCACCCCCAGTCTGAATGCAGATCTAAGCATACTTTTGAAAAACTCTTTGTTTTTGGTCTGTGTTTTCTTTTGCAACATGGCCAATATGTGTTTTGCATGCTTGAAATATATAATCTATATCTGCTTGCTGACACTGGGAGGGAGGGAAGGAGAGAATTTGGAAATTTTAAAAGATGTTTTTGAACCACCAAATTATGTACCTTAGTTTTAAGTTTTTTTGATATTTTCTATCTCATGTAAGAAAATAGTATCCTTCATAGTATCCCAAGGATCCTTTCTTTTTCCACTCCTAGAAAGCTATCCCATATGACAAATCTTTTTGAAATTCCTACCTTCTGTCTTATAATCGATTGTATCGGTTTCAAGGCAGAGGAGTGGTAATGGTTAGGTAACTGGGGTTTAAGTGATTTGTCCACGGTCACACAGCTAAGAATTTTCTAAGGCCACATTACAAGTCATAGAGATATGTACCAAAGTAACCCAGGGAAGAGAGGAAGGGCATGGTCTAAGCGTGCACAGTCGAGGGGCGGAGTAAGGGCGTGGTCTAAGCGTACACCGAGATCACGCCTCCTCTTGATGACGTCACAGAACCCCCCGCCGTAGCCGGCGCCGCCGAATCCCATTAGTTCTCGGTTCTGCCCCGGAAACGGTACATCCCTGGGTGTCGCCATGGGCAGCAAGATGGCCGCCGCCACTCGGGTCGTGCAGGTAAAACAGTTGGGGTTGCTTTTCTTGACTTTCTAGCGGGCTAATAGGCTCGGTCAAAGGCAGTCACCTCTGGGGAGGTAAAGGGGCTTGTGGCGGCGCTGGGACTGTCCCCCAAGGGACCAAAGGGGTGAGGAAACGCTGCTGGGGGCTGTATGGAAGTGGACGTTGGACCCAGTGCCCGGCTGCCCTTGCAGTGGGACGTGGTATATGCGGGTGTGCGGCCCCCGTGCGGCCGTGACGACGGACGAGGAGAGCTGATTGGTTTTAGGATGATGGCCTGTCCTCACCTAGCCCAAGCCTGGGGTCCTCTCGGTCCCAGGGTCCCCTTTGAGTGGCTGGTAGTTCTACCTCAGGGAATTGACGGGGAGAGGAAGGGCTTCACTGTCCTAGTACTTGCCTGGCCAATCACAGTGCAGATCATGCCCTGGCATAGCCAATAGGGAAGAGGGAGGGGCGGGGAGGAAACGAGGGGCCGAGTCCGAGAGGACACTGCCTGAGTGCGCTCAAGGACTCAGGGAGTGCCCCTAGCGAGCGCCCTGTAGGCATCCCTGCGGTCTTAATGGGCCTAAGACTGTTACCCAGAAAACATTTAAGCATCTACCATGTACCGGGCATTTGCTAAGCCCTGAAGAATACAAAGAAAGCCCACAGTTTGACAATGGAAACATTATGCAAACTCAAATGTGATCCCAGACATAGAGCTAGATTTTACCTAGGGTGAAAATATGAACAAAAGATTGATGACTTTAACTTTTATCTGCTGTGTTAGACACAGCTAAGTGGCACGGTAGGGCTAGTGCTGCACCTGGATTTAGAAAGACCCAAGTTCACATTCCCAGCCTTCAATATGTAATAGCCATGTGGTTCCTGGGCAAGTCATGTAACCCCCCTCAGACTCAGTTTCCTCTTCTGTAAAATGGAGAGTGTACCTTGTAGGGCTGGTGTGAGGATAAAATGAGATAACATTTAAATGCTAACTATTTTTATTACTGTGTATAAGACACTGGGGTTCCTCAAAATTTTCAGTTTAGTCTATGTGTTAGGAGTTGTGTGAGTAAGAATTCAGATCCTGACCTCAATGGAGTAACCAAGGAGGTAAAAGGCTCTAAATTTAGGAGAATTGGCTAGAATCCTTTTAAAAACCTGTTTTATTAAGGTATTAACTATGCATTTTGCCCCTCAACCTCATTGTCTTCTTTGGTAAAATGAAAGTAATACTTGCTTTACACTCCTATAGTAGTATTGTTCAGTCCTATTGGACACTTCATGACCTCATTTAGGGATTTCTTAGTAAAGATGCTGGAGCAGTTTGCCATTTCTTTCTCCAGCTCATTTTACAGGTGAGAAAACTGAAGCAAACAAGGGTTAAGTGACTTTCTCAGGTCACACAGGGGCACACAGAACTCAGGAAGATCCTGATTTCAAACCCAGTGTTCTATCTCCTGTGCCATCTAGCTGCCCCATAGTCCCATAGTGGTTGTGTTTTGTAAGCCTTAAGATGGGGTGTGGCCTATGTTTGTACAACACTGTTCTTTCTCTTAGATTCTCTTTCAGCCTGTTTCTTCTCTTCTAGCCTTCTCTGTCCCCTTGCTGACCATCACCAATTTCTTCCCAAATGAGAGTGTCCAAAAACTCTCGTGTCCCTTCTTTTCCTTTCTTACACTTTCTTCATAGATGATCTAATTTCCTCTGAGTTCAGTTATTATCCACTATATCACCCAGCTGACCTATTTATTAGTAGAGATAATAATTGATTATATATTATGTAATTTATTGTTAAAGATAACGAGGATAGCTAGGTGGTACAGTAGATAGAATACTGGTCTTTGAATTAGGAAGACCTGAGTTCTAATCTTATCTCAGATATTTATTAACTTTGTGAACTTTATTAACTTTGTGAATTTCTTAATCTCTAAAACAGGGATGCTAATAGTATCCACCTCACAAGATCAAAGGAGATAACACAGATGATGAACTTTCTAGAATTTAAAGTTATTAATAAAGTCACTTCTGTAGATGATTTTTTAAAATTCTTACCTTCCGTCTTGGAATCAATACTGTATATTGGTTCCAAGGCAGTAGAGTGGTAATGGGGGTTAAGTGACTTGCCTAGGGTCACATAGCTGGGAAGTGTCTGAGGTCACATTTGAACCCAGGGCCTCCCATCTCTACACCTGGCTCTCAATCCACTGAGCTACCTAGCTGCTCCCCTGTAGATGGTCTTAATCTATATCTAGACTTAGTTTTCTTAAGTATCAGATCACTGACTTTCACTTAGACATTGTCTTTTGGATTTTCCATAGGCATTTCAGACTTGACATATATGACTTATTTCTCCCCAAAACTCACCCCTTTTCTGAACTTTTCCTATTTCTGCATCGATACCAACATCTTTTCAGTCATTCAAGTTACCAATCTTAGAATCTTCCTCAACTCTTATACTCCATTGTGGAATGTTATCAATTGACCTGTACAACAGCTTAAAAAAAATCTTAACTTCCATCTTAGGCTCAATACTGTGTATTTCTTCTGACGCAGAAGAGCATAAGGACTCAGCTATGGGGGTTAAGCTAAGGGTCATACAGCTAGAAAGTATGTGAGGCTAGATTTGAACCTAGGACCTTCTATCTCTGGAACTGGCTCTCAATCCACCTAAACACTTAGCATCCCCTTACAAGAGTCTTTGAATCTTTCCTCTCACACAGTCACCACTATAGTTCACTTATCTCTGCCTTTTCACTCAGATTATTAGCAACCAATTCCTAATTGATCTTCCTGCCTCTCTTCTCCCTTCTCTAAGTTAGTCTCTTCATAGTTACCAAAGTTATTCCTTCAACACAAGTCTGACCGCAATACACTCTGCTCAGAAAAACTCCTCTTGCTCCCTACATTATTGCCTCATTTAAAATACAAACTCTTATTTGGCATTTAATGCTCTTCCCAATCTGGCTCCAGTCTACCTTTAGACTTATACATTATTGCTCTTCACACATTTGAATTTTGCCAAAAAATATGGCCTGATTAGCTGTTACATTTGACCTCCACTTTAATGACACTGTATAGGCTGTCCTTCAAGGTTAGAATATACTCCCTCCTCAATTTTGCCTTTTTGAATCTCTAGCTATCTTTGAAGTAGGGCTCAAGAGCCACCTCCTTTGGTACACCTTTCCTAATTCCTTGCCTTCCTTTTGAAATGACCTTGTATTAAATTTGTATATATTTTGTATTTACTTATATTTGTGTTTTCTTCCCACAACAGAATGGAAGCTTCTTCATAGCAAGGATTCTGTTATTGTCTTTGTATCCCTAGCCCCTAGTACAGGTTTATATCAAGCACTTATAAATGCTTATTGATTTGTTAACAATGAAACAATTTGCATTCAGATATAATGTAGCATAGACTATGAAAGTGCATTGAAACAAAAAGTACTATGAACATTTGGAGGATGAGGTAGCATCTAGGAAAAAAGGTAAGTAGTATTTGATCTGAGTCTTAAAAGATGCTTAGAATGATCTTGGGCAATTCTTTTAACTCCCAGTTGGTTAGCCTACCACTCTTCTGCCTTGGAATTGACACTTGTTATCCATTCTAAAAAGGTAAGAATTTTAAAAAGAAAAAAGATGCTTAAAATTTCAAATGGCTAAATTGTATATAGAAAGAAAGATATTTTGGAGGAGGGAATAGTGTGCTTCACTGTTTTCTGGGTTTCAGTAACGTGATTTTTTCTTCTACATTATCAGTTGTTAAATTTTGTATCCATATTTTGATATACTTCTTTCATCCATCCTTGTGCTCTTTGCCTTTTGGTTTTGCTAACAAATGCATTTCTGCCTGTAGCAGATGTCTCTTAGAATAACTTATGTGACATTTTTCTTGTACTTAAACTTTTATCTTAAGGGCTGATTTTTGGTTCCTTCTCTAATAATGATAATAATTGACATTTATAGAAAAGCTTTAAGGTTTTTAGGAAACTTCATTAAAGTTAGTGATGAAACTAAGACTTAATGAAACTTCTATCTTTGAAGATTCAAAAATAATTATTTTATGACTACTTTGTGCAAGGAACTCTACTAGGCATTGTTGATGTATGAAACCTGTTTTCTTGCTTACAGTTTTGTAGGCAAAATATGACATATGCAAATAGCTACAGTATAAGGCATTTTATAGGAGAGATCAAAGGCAAAATTTTATGGAGAGGGTGGCATTTGAGTTGTACTTATAGAATTTTACCATAAGAGAATGGAGAAAGGATATTATAGGCAGTGAAAATTGCATATACAAAGTTATGGAAACATTCAAGGACCTATGAGTTAGCCAGTTTGGATGGTTATGGGTGTATGTTGGGAAGTAATGGGGTTATTAGCCTGAAAGGAGAAGTTGGGCATAGTTGATGAAGGGCAATTATATTGGATTCTGGATTTTTTTTTAATGCTATTGAAGGTTTTTGAATAGTGATCAACATGATGTGAGGGGTACTTTAGAAAAAAGACCAGTAGATAAGAATATGGTGTAAAAGTGGAAAAGAGCACTGGATTTAATCTCTAAAGACTGGGGATCAAATAATGGCTCTTTAGTTAATATCTAGGGTTACTTAAGCACTATTATGCCCCAGTTTTCTCATCTACAAAATTAAGTGGTCCTATGATTCTTTTTTTTTTAAGCCCTTAACTTCCATCTTAGAATCAGTACTATGTATTGGTTCCATGGCAGAAGAGTGGTAAGGGCTAAGCAGTGGGGGTTAAATGACTTGCCCAGGCACACCTAGCTAGAAGTATCTGAGGCCAGATTTATACCCCTCTCATTTCTATTCCTGGCTCTCAATCCACTGAGTCACCTAGCTGTTCCCCCCAAATTCCCCAAGGATCCTATGATTCTTGTATGAAGTAATAATCAGAAATGAAGAAACCAGTTAGGAAGCTATTATTATATTAGGCAAAAGATAAGTTTATGTATAACTAAAATTTGGGTAACAAAGTAGAATTGGAAGGAAAGATATAAGAAATTTATGAAAAAAGAATCAGAATTTGATGACTTATTTAGATGTTAATAATGAATAAAAGGGAAGAATTCAGGCAATGATGACTTGGATAGTTTGATTCTGGGTGAATGAGAATTGAGATATCTTTATTAGAAATAGGGAAGTTTGAAGAAATTGGTTGGCATGGTGGGAATGTGGGACTGAATCGGTTTAGGATAAAAATAGAGACTAAAATATACATTTTAAAGTAGCGAGTTAGTAAAGAAAAGAATGAGAAAACTCCATATATTACAGGTTGTTTATTCATGTCTGACTCTTTGTGACCCCATTTGGGGTTTTCTTGGCAAAGATATTGGAGCAATTTGCCATTTCCTTCTCCAGCTGATTTTACAGATGAGGAAATGGAGACAAATGGGTTTAAGTGACTTGCCTAGGGTCACACAGTAAATACTTCTGAGGTTATATTTGAACTCTGGGCTCAGCACTTTGCTTTGTCACCTAACTGTCAATGCATGTTTTCCACATGTGAAGTAGGCACTGTTCTTGGGGCTGGCAGTACAAATGCAGGAGTGAGGCAGTCTCTTGCCTTGAAGGACTTTACAGTCTAACAGGGAAAGACAATACATATAGGGGAATGGGGATTAGGGAAGGTACTTTTGGGTTTCATAGAGACGTTGAATTGATTAATTGATCAACTCATTGATATAACCTTTCCAGAAGAAATGATAATATTGGTTTGATGTGCTTGCAGAGAACAAGTGAGAGCTAGGGTGCTGGGGCAGATGGGGATTGGATGGGTAGAATGAATAGATCCATTTGGTACACAGATGTTTAAGGAAATGAAGTATTGTCTGTTCTGGAGCCAGCAAGGTAGAATGGGCCAAATAAATTTACATTCATTCACCAATCAAGAAGAGGGTGGACATCACAAAACTAACTGCACTTAACTGCTCTAGGGATTGAGGCATGATTTCTGTGGGTCCTGTCCAGAGGGTATAGTTCCAGGTATGAAGAAACAGGAGGGCAGTGGGATCATGATGACAAGATGGCCCAAGAGAATGACTGAGGCCCATGTGTTATGATTACCCTCCTGGGATGTGTTGTAGCTTGTCACTACCCTTCCAAAAATATGCTCAGAACTGAATAGAATATTCCAAATGTTGGAGCTCACCTGGGAAGAGTGGGACAGGACTATCATCTCCTTCACTATGGAAACTATCTATTTTAATATCTATTGTGTGAAACAGGGATTGGATTTGCTATACCTTAGTTAAGATAAGTAGGATCAATAAATTAAAGTTTCATAGGCGTAGGTTTCAGCTTGATGTTAAAAAAAGCATCCTAATAATTACAGAATCTCAGATCATAGGTTTAGAGCTAGAAGAAAACTCAAAAGCTAATTCAACTTCCTCATTTTGCAGATGAGAAAGCTGAAGCCCAAAGAGATTTAAGTGATTTGTCCAAAGTCAGGTAGGTAGGTAGGCAGGCATTAAAATAGTGAAGCTCATTTTTATTCAGATTATCTCACTCCAAAACTAGTGTTCTTTCTACTGCACATGATGCCTCAGAAATGATCCAAACACAGAATGGGAGTGAGTGAAGGCTTGAATGACCCCTTTTCAGCAATGCCATCTAAAGGCCTAGGGTTTTCTGAGATTAGTTACCTACAATGAGAGCAGCTGACATTTAATGTTTTAAGATTTGCAAAAAGCTTTGCATGAAAGCAGGGCAGCTTTGGAAGTTCCATGCCACATACACCAAGATAAAGTCAAAATGGACACTTGATCTAGAAATAAATGGGGATACTATGAACAAATTAGAGGAACATGGAAGAGTTTAGCTGACAGACTTATGGATAAGGGACAACTTTATGATCAAATAAGACAGAGCATGATGAAAAATTGATCATTTTGACTACATTAAATTAAATTTTTTTTCTGTACAAAAGGGGGAAAAAAGTAATTGGGGGAAAATTTTATAGCAAAATTTCTGATAAAGGCCTCAGTTCTCAACTATATAGAGAACTGAACCAAATTTATAAGAACACAAAGCATTCCCCAATTAATAAATGGTCAAAGGATACAAACAGGCATTTCTTAGATGAAGACAATCCAATAATCATATGAGGAAATGCTCCAAATCACCAAAAACAAAACCAAACAATTTTTGAAATACCACCTCACACTTAACAGATTGGGTAACATGCCCAAAAAGGAAAATGATGAGTGTTAGAGGGGATGTGTGAAAATTGGAACACTAATGGTTGGTGGAACTGTGAATTGATTCAACCATTCTGCCAAAAGTTCCATATCAAATTTGTTATTTGATATGGAAAACAAACCTCTACATACCAGATTTCTTTTTATGCACTGAATTATCTTGGATCCTACAACAAAAATATGTAAAATACTCTAGATATTGTTGAGCCCATTTTATAACTGAAAAAATGGGTTTAGAATAGTTACATGAGGCAGCTAGGTGTTTCAGTGAATTGAGAGGCAGACCCAGAGATGGGAGGTCCTGGGTTCAAATGTGACCTCAGACACTTCCTACCTGTGTGACTCTGGGCAAGTCACTTAATCCCAGTTGCATAACCCTTTCTACTCTTCTGCCTTAGAACCGTACACAGAATTGATTCCAAGACGGAAGTTAAGGGTTTAAAAAAAAAAGAATAGTTACATGATTTTGCTTATGTTCTCACAGCTAGTACAATGTGGGAAGAATTCAATTTCAAGTCTTCCTGAACTCAAGTCCAACATTTTTTCACTATGTTATTATATTGCTACTCTGAGGACTCTTCAACTCTGAAATTCTAGTATTTTGTGAAGTCGCCAATATTTCCTCTTCAATTCTACTCAACAGTTGAATTTTACTCTGATTTTTAGGAAAGCCATACAGTGTAAGTTTCCTTAACTTTCTTCCTTTTCACCTCAAAATTCCTCTATGTCATTGCCCATCCTGTCCTCAATTGTTCTTATCTTTGAGGATGTGAGTATTCCTCCTCCTTTTTCCTAAGATTATCTCTTCCATTCATCTGCTTCACGTGTGTTCTTGACCTAATCTCTTAGCACTTTGCTCAAACAATTTCCTTCTCAGTTGTGTTAAAACAGATTTCTTACTTTGTGACTGTGAATGGGCCAATCACACTGGTAAACTGATGGAAATTATGGGGGGAAAGTCATTATATTGTTCATGCTATTTGAGCTCTACAGCTGAGCATATACCTTAGGGATTACAGTAAAAGACAGAAGAGTGTTTATAAACATGTTTAGTTGTTTCAGTTGTGTCTAACTCTCTATGATCCTATTTGGGGTTTTCTTGGCAGAGATACTGGAATGGTTTGCCATTTTCATCTCCAGCTTATTTTACAGAGGAGGAAACTGAGGCAAACAGGGTTCAGTGACTTGCCCAGGTCCACACAACTATCAAGTGTCTGAGGCCACATTTGAACTCAGTTCTTCCTGACTCTAGGCCTGGCACTATATCCATTGTATCATCTAGGGGCTCAATTAATATGCTACTTTGATTTTAAAAAAACAGAGCTTCTTGGATTAAATTGAATAGAACTTGGAAAGGGAATCATTGTTCATGGTAGGGCTATGCCAATATAACATGAACTACTTACTTTGCAGACTTAGTGGAATAGTAATTAATCATATTAAAAAATAATAGATTTATTTTGAGGAATAAAATGTCAATAAAATCAAGGAAAACTAGTAATGAAGGGGATGCCTTACCTTTGCTAGGTTTCATACTGTATCATAAAGTAGTAATCTTCAAAATTATTTAGTACTGATTAAAAACATGTAAGTCAGCAAAATGATTAAATTAGTAAGACCTAGAAACAGGAACTTAGTAGACAATGTTTGTAATACTCAAGAACACAAACTACTGAGGGACTTTCTCTGTGATAACTTTTGCGGAAACTGGGTGATTATTTGGCAAATAACATGTTTGGATTAGCATTTTATATTCCAAAAGATGCTCCAAATGGATTTAGTGATTTAATCATTGCAGATAGAATAAAGTATAACATGGGGGAAATTCCTTGCTTTTGACAAATCAGATAAAATTTATCTGACATCTCTAGGGGAATTGATTCAGTTATATGATAATTCTCATTCCCCAATATATTTGTTATTGGTACAAAGATATGAAGAAAGTTTTTAGAAGAAGAAATGGTAGTTACCAACAACCATAAGGGGGGAAAAACCCCTCTCACTGAGAGAAATGCAAATTAAAATGAGGAATCACCCATTAAATTGACAAAGGTGACCAAAGTATTGGAGGGGTTTTGGAAGTCAGGACACATATATAAGCTCTGAATGATCAAACCATTCAGGAAACCAATTTGAGATTAAGAAACATTAAAACTGATTATGCCCTTTGACTCATTGAACCTACAACTGATCAATGACAGTTTCATACATGCTAACATATTCATGATGACATTTTTCATAGTTTTAAAAAACAAAGTAGGTATCCATCCTTTTTTAGGTGATGACTGAACTAATTGGTATGAATATATATATATATATACATATATATATATATAATGCAATGCTATAGTTCCATAAGTTATTAATGTATGAGAAATCGGTATGAACTGATACAGAATGAAGAAAGGGAAACTATACAAATGATTGTTGATAATGTAATTGAAGACAGTACTAGGGGGCAGCATAATCATCTCAAATGCAATGATCAATCTTGGTTTTAGATTTGGGTAACAGTTATTCTTTTCAATAAACCATAAACTATAGGTGAATGCCGCAAATTTGTTGATTGGAAGCTTTTTCTTAACTATTTTTGTTGCTTTGGGGGAGGGTACAACAGTGAAAGGAATAAAAAAAACCTCAGTAATAAAGCATTTTTAAAAAATAGAACTTTTAAATTAGAATTTTATTATACTGGGGGGGCAGCTGGGTAACTCAATTGATTGAGAGTCAGGCCTAGAGATGGGAGGTCCTAAGTTCAAATGTGGCCTCAGACACTTCCCAGCTGTGTGACCCTGGGCAAGTCACTTGACCCCCCTTTGCATGTGTATGTAAACATAGTAGCGTTGTTTAATCAACCTAACAAGGATTTTATAAGGTTCAAATGAAATAATATCAAAATGCTCTTAAAAGTATAAAATATTACATAAGTATACATACTTAGAGATAAGGTACATCATATATCCTGAAATTTCTGAAATGCTAATATATACTGTATTATTTCTGTTGATAAAGTGAATAATTTCCTATGATCATAGAAACATGAATAGTCTTGCAAAGGAAATATGTTAACACCATTGTTTGCTTTTATTTTATGGGGATTTTGCGGGGGGAAGAAGGGATGGAATAAGACAGTTAAATGGAAACTAGGTTGCCTTCAAGGCCTCTTGGTTTTTTTACTTATGCAAATTTAGTAACTAGAAACACTGTAGGTTTATATTAGATGCAAGGCAATAAATAATTTATAAGGCTTTTTTAACAGATAATTTCTTAATCATGGTACACTTTTGTAATAACCATTCTGAGTTTACTAATCATATTTATCTTTCTATTCTTTCTCATATTTTATTTTTTTTTTCCATTTAGGTAGTTAAACCACATATTCCACTAATAAGGTTCCCTGACAGAAAAGACAACCCCAAACTGAGTGGTAAGTACCTTCTTCCCTTAAATATATACTCATTCACTCATCACTTAAACTGGGTAGCCTTTTTTTAAAGCTACTAATAGTACCTTAGAGGGTGTTATTGGAATAGAGTGAATTTAGTTCATCATGTATTTATTAATCAACTACTCAAAGACAAAGAAATCTAGAACAAATTTTTCTATCACATAGCTTCTAATTTTTAATTATTGTGTTAAAATCAATGCTAGACATAAAAGCATTTATTAAGTGTGGAAATAACTGGGAGGTAACAAGAAGACGATGATAGAGTAGTATTTTTTTCTTTTCAATGATGAGTTTATATGCCAGAAATTAGGGTCAGGGTGGAGAGGCAAGGGAGAAGGAACTTAGAATATAATTTTCTTCTAGATAAACTTTTTCTTTTCTCATAAATTCTGTACTTCTTTCACATTTTCCTCCTTCCTCTTCTGTCCTGTTTTCTTTTTCTATTGTACCTTTCAATGAGGAAGATTCCAGATCCTTCACTGTGCTTCTCATAATCTTACCCTTACCAATGGATGTAGGGCATGATGGCCTCCCTAATAATTTTGGGCTATGGAAACTATCTTGGCAATAACTGTCACTGAGAGAAGGCCCTAAGAGCCATATAGGTGAAGGCGTTGCACCTGTGTCCTGGTGTGCCTGGGGGAGCTGCTCCATTCCCCCTCTCCATCTCACCTGAGGACATTTCCCACATGCCCCTGCCCCTTTGCCCAGTTACCCAATGCGAACACTTCTTCTACTCTCTGGGGTAATGTGGGTGGGGGGTGAGGATCATAGGTGGCTGTGCAGTTTGGACATGTGATCTCTAAAAGGTTCACCAACACTGCCCTAGAGGTTTCTCTGTCCCGCTTCACCTTTTGTCTTCCTCTTGCCTTCTTCACTATCTCCTTTATTTCCAGTTAGACGGGCTTGATACATTAATTCAAGTAGTATTCCATCATATTTGCTATGGGTATGTGATAAATAATAGTTATTTGTGACTAATGAAGTATAACAAATTATGCACAAACAAATTATGCACAAGAGTTGATTTCTAATAGCATATTTTCTTGCAAATAATTTTATAAGAAAGTAATTAAAGTAAGGTAACTATGATGACAAAGAATGTGTGATTTCTTTAGCTGAGAGATCTCCTATCTAAACCTTGTAGTCAATAAATCTAAGGGAATTCCCTGCCTGAGAAAGTAGAGATTTAAGTGGCTTTCCAAGGGTTACAGTAGCTAGTAAGCATTATTTAAGAATAACTTATACCTAGGCAGCAATGATACAAAAACAAAATAGAAATGAAACAATTCCAATTCTCAAGTATCTTTTGTCTTATCCAGGGAAACATTTGCACATATAAATACAAAATGCAAAATAAAAATCAACTACAACGTAACTTTATATACAAAAAAGAGCAGGTTAGCAAGTGTGGCTGGAACCACCAAGTGTGTAAAGAATAAGTAATGCATGGTAAGCCTGGGAAGGTTAGCTCCTTCCAGAATAAGAAGGGTTTTAAGTGTCAAGTAAAAGACTTTGTACAGGCAAGAGACTTTAAAACCATTTGGGCATGGGTCTGATATGTTCAAAATGTGCTTTAGAAATATTCCTTGAAAGCTACATAGAGGATGAATCAAATAGAGGAAAGACTTGAGGCAGTAAGGCCAATTGGGAAATTTTTGCAATAGTCCAGTCTGTCAAAAAGCATTTATGAAGCACCTCTTATGTGCCGGGTACTCTGCTAAGTGCTGAGGGTTCAATGAAAGACAAAAAGACAGTGTAAGAGGGGCAGCGAGATGGCTCAGAGGCTAGTGTACCAGGCCTGGAGATGGGAAGTCCTGGGATCAAATCTGGCCTCGGATGTTTCCTAGCTGTGTGATCATGGGGCAAGTCACTTAAACTCTGTTTGGCTGGCCCTTGTCTTTCTGTCTTAGAATTGTTCCTGGGACATAAAGTAAGGGTTTTTGTTTTTTATCTTTAATGACAGTGTGAAAGGTATGGAAAGATTGAACTAGGGTAGGAGCCATATGAGTGGAGAGATATAGGGATATATTTGTGAGATGTAGATGGAGTGATGACAAGATTTGCATATGAGGGAGGTGAAAAATTGAGAATCATTATGAGGTTGGGGATCTAAATAACTAGAACAATGGTGTTGCCATTAACAGGGAAATTAGGAATGTGCATTTAGAAGAAAATATATTGAATTGTTTTGACCATAATAAATTCCAAATATATTTCTAGTGGGAATTGCCCAATAGGAGGAAACTGATGATCTGTGGTGCTAGATGTAATAATAATAGTGATAATAGTTAACATTTATTTAGGTTTACTGTGTTCCAGGGATTGTGCTAAGTTTGTTATATTATTATACAATTATTAACTCATTTGGTCCTTACAACAACTTTGGAAGGTAAGTACTATTATTGTCCCCATTTTACGGATTAGGAAACTGAGGCAACAAGATTATGTGACTTGCCCAGGGTCATATAGCTAGTAAGTGTCTGAGATGATTTAAACTCATGTCTTCTTGACTCCAGGACCAGTCCTCTAAGATTTGGGAGCTATCTACATGAAAATGATTACTGATCCCATGAGAAGAGTCTAGGTCACTTAAAGAGATGAGGGTCCAGGACAGAGCCATGAGGTACACCCACAATTTGGGAGCAGAGCACAAGAATGATTCAGTGAATGAGACTGAGAAGAAGCTGTTATATTAAAAGAAGGAAAACCAAGAGGACAGTGTCATGAAAATCTAAGGAAGAAAAAATTTTCCATGGAAGATAGTTAGCTGTGTCCAGTGCTGCACAGAGGGAGATCAACTTTTTGTGTGTAACTTGTTACTATGTAAAAGTGACAAACCTGCATTGTTTATCAAATATCCTTTTTTAAATATGGTGAAATATTGCTTGAATGAAGGTATTAAGTGCATCTAACAAAATAAAGGTGACAGTGAAGAAAGCAAGAGGAAGAGAAAAGGCTCTTTTCTCAGCAGTTTAGTGTTTGAAGCATGATTTGAGCTGAGGTCTTTCCCGAATTCTATATCCAACATCCTAGCTGCTAGATCATGCTGCCTCAGCTAATAAATACTACCACATTTAGTTTATTTTAAAAACATAATAATGGTGAATTAACCCTACCCAATTATTGGGGAGAGCTTAATGTGGAATTATTGTACAACAAAACAATGGAAGAAAGCCCTACAGAAAGTCCTTCAGCCTTCCCACTTCCTATATTATTCCCCCTTCACTAATGATTTTAAATGATAAGAGCCTAGAAAAACCTGAAAAGGTGGCAGTACTGAAACCTTAGTGTTGCCCAGCAGCCATCGAGGCCTTGACTAGCACTGAAAAAGTGAAGAAAGATTCCATAAAGCACTGGGAGGAGGGTGGGGTTACTGTATGGGAGGCAAGAAAGCCACCCATACCCCAGGTTGGAAGTGGGGGGCACACAGCATGGCAATAATAGTTTATTTAATTTTCCCAAAACCTGTTACATGTTATTTTTGTACAACATTTGTACCTGTAAGTGCATTGTAGCTGCAAGAATAGATTGGTTTGTATAGTACTGTATTATAAAGTTCCTAACTAATTTCTCTGATTTTTAAATTCTTAATTTCAGTACCAGAATCGTTTAAGTCATCAGTGCTTCCATCTCACTCTTCTGCAATGTCACAGCATTCTGTGGGTGGTAAATCACCAGGTTTGCCAATGAATCGTGGTCCACCAGACACTGCTGATATAGTAAAAACATTACCTCAGAAATACAGGAGGAAACACTTGTCTCCAGAAGAGATTGAATTTATTCAAGTATGTTGTTTCCTTCAGTTAATCTCATAAAAATGTGGTAGCATTTTTTGAAACATTATGTAATCTTTTTTTTTTTTCTTGCAGCGTGGAGGTCCAGAGTAATCACTGACAAGCCTATTATTTATGATTGTCAGACATAGAGTGGTTGTCTTCACAATAAAGGCCTTCAAAAATGACAAATGTTAAATTGTATATGAAGCCAATAATATAAGATTCTGTATAAAATGAAGGGTAGAAAATTTAGATAGATAGATGTTTATATCTTCCAATTTGTTTCTAAGTCAGCTTGTCTATAAGCTAACCTGAGGGTTTGAGAGTTGCTATTTCATAAAGTATAGGAACTTGTAATTTAGTTAGCTAATTTACTTTTGATTTTTAGTTATCTCTAATAGTTAACTGTTAAAAGTTCAGATTTAATTTCTAGTGACATCAGATTCCCTTAATTTTTCATTGTTTTTATTTTTCTTTAGTATTGGAAAGTACTGGTCAGGTAAAATTGTTGTTTTTGGAGAGATACCAAAGCCTTTAGAATTCTGAGAATCAGTGTTATCCATTCTGAAGGATAAAATTCAGCCAGAACAGATCACTGTGTTGCTGAGAGTAGGACAATAACTCAAAAAATGTATTTTATAGAGAAGTTTCTCAGAAACCGTAAAATGGAAAATTTAAAAATGGAAATAAGAGGGATTTTTTTAAAAGGTACGTCTTGAGAAGAAAACATTTTGCCCTTTGAATTTGTTAAGTTTTGAATCATGTATTATCTTGTGAGCAGAAATTGAATTAAATATTTATTTTCCCACTTGTCCCTGTCACATATTGGTTAGTGTCTTAAAGCATTGACATAATTTTTTCTACCCTAGCAAAGTTCCTTAATTGGCCATAATAGATTTTTTTTTCCCACTGAAGTCAAATCTTGATAAATATCTCACTGTTGGGGATGTAGACCCATAAAACTAAGTAAATTCCAATCTAATATTACAACTTTAGGAAACTAAAATGGTAAAACTATTTTGTATTGGTAAAGATTTTGATTTATTGGTTTCCATGTAATTTATGAGCAATAGTAGTGCTATATTACTGTTGAGTAATTTTGCATTTACCAGTGGTTTTGGACATTTAGGTGGCACAGTGAATAAGAGTGCCAGGCCTGAAGTCAGGAAGGCTCATCTTCAAAACTGAGCTTAGATACTTACTGGCTATGTAACCCTGGAAAGTCACTTACCCTAGTTTACCTCCATTCCTCATCTGTAAAATTAGCTGAAGGAAATGGCAAACCACTATAGTATTTTTACCAAGAAAACCCCGCATATGTTCACAAAGAATTGGTCATACCTGAAAAGGACTGACCAACAATTTGAGACTTTTTAAATACTGTATGTCACTATAGGAAACTGACTTTGAAGGATAGGTTTCCTCTTCTGTTGAGCATCTATTTTAGTGGAAAAAATATAGTCCAGGAAATAGCAAAAAGGGTAAAGAATTACCTCTCTATTACTGTTCTGTACTGGATTGGGTTGGAATAAAGCTGTGGATCAGCAATAGAGATTGTATAGGCAGGGCACAACTTAAAAGTCAGACCCTTAACTACAGATTGATGCCCTGTGATCATTTTGCCAAACAATAAAAACTTGATCTTTTTAGAGAATTTGGGTGTTCAAAGAATGAAGTTGTGAAAAGCAGAAACAATTATTGTAGGGGCAGGCTCCGAGGCAGGTTTGTTTGCCTGCATGTTAAGTGAAATTCAGTTATTTCACTGCCTGAAATTGTGGTTAACATACCTTCTCTTTTCAAAATGTGTCTCTGAGTTTTGAGTCATTCACATAATATGAATCAGTCAGAATGCTTGCTTTCTTTCTCTAACACTTATCACTAATAACCTGAATGGTTGTTTTGAAAAATGATAGATAATTTAGAGCCTTAAGTTCTTTGGGGATGAGGCAGGCTTGGGGGCTTATTTCAGTGAAGGCCTTAGAGCAGCAATGTAAGAGCAGGGTACAAAAAGTGAGAAACAAAGATCCCACCTAAAGCTTTGTCCATTTAGAAATTTTTCCTAGTGGGAAGAAAGTCCCTTCTGCTTTACATTGCTCTTGTGATCTTTAAATGCCTGTTAGCCCTGTGGAGTAATCAAGCCAAACTTCATAGTACCTGGCATTCAGGGAAGTCACAGTCTTTCTGCATGTCCTTATCTATAAAAGAGGTGTAATCGTTATCTATTGTGCCTACCTCATAAGAAGCAGTGTGATGGTATGAAAAAGCAACAACTCCCACCATGAATTTGAAGTTAGGATAATGAGGCTTAAGTCCCTGCTGCAACACAACAGCTTTATGACCATGGGGCAGATCAGTTAGCTTCTCAGAACTTCAGTTTTCCTCCTCTGTAAAAGAGATCACAGTTGTACTTTTTACCTCACACAGTGGTTGTTAAGACTAATCGAGATTTATAAGCTCCTTGTAAATATTTCACAAGACACTCCATAAATATAAATTGTTTCTATGATTATTGCTCAGTATTCCAGTATGTCCTCATTAACTTGGTTATTTCTTTTAGCAGTGCACATTGTAACTCATCCATGGCTGCTTGCTGCAACTCCTATCCATATCTCCCCATAAATCTGTCACTGAAGGCTCACCCAACATGCTGGAGACCTTTCTATAGATTTCTTGATTTCTTGAGGTTGTAAGAATACCAATGGGACTATGTGACTAAGCCCAATTTTTAAAAATGGACACATATTTCTCTATTCTTGGAGGTTGTTCCAGTTCCCGTGGAATTCCTCCACTTTATCATTCCTTTGAGCACAACAGTATTCCATCACCAACATGTACCACAATTTGTTCAGCCATTCCCCAATTGAAGGGCAGCCCCTCATTTTCAAATTTTTTGCCACCACAAAGAGCGCAGCTATGAATATTCTTGTACAAGTCTTTTTCCTTATTATCTCTTTGGGGTACAAACCCAGCAGTGCTGTAGCTGGATCAAAGGGCAGACAGTCTTTTAGCGCCCTTTGGGCATAGTTCCAAATTGCCCTCCAGAATAGTTGGATATAGATGGGTTTTGAACTCAGATCTAAATTCAGAATTTTCCCCACCATATCCTACAATCTTACTCTTTTAAGCTTCTCCAAAGCTTTGTTTAAAAACAAAACTTTTCTTGAAATCCCAGACAATAGAAGCATTGCACTCATGCCTCCTACATCCCCTCCCCCCCATCAGCTCTGTTGCCTGAATTGCTTGGAACCTGAGGAGAACCCCTGAGTTCAAATCCTATGATACTATTATAGTGTGACCCTGAGCAAATTACCACCTTTCTGAGCTTCATTTTCCTCACCTATAAAAGATATATTGCCTATACTACCTCATCTTGTGAAGCTCAAATGTAAAGCCCCTTGTAAAATGATGCAATATTCTCTAGCATCCTCATTTCCATCAGTTTTCTTTGTTATCTTCTCTCATCTTCACCTTCATTTGGGTGAAGAGTCTAGTTGTCAACTCATCCTATTCTCCTTACTCTGGCTACTCAACCCCATTCCTGCCCCTTATTCCCTCCACATCATTCTTCCTTACCATCTTTCCTCCTTTGCCCCCCTACATTTTGCTTCCTTATTGCTTCAGCTTTCTCTTTCCCTCAAATCCTCAACTACCTCCCTTTCCTCATCTATAGTTTTTTTTTTTTTTAACTCTTACCTTCCTTCTTAGAATCAATATCATGTATTAGTTTCAAGACAGAAAAGACTAGCAGTCGATAGGGATTAAATGACTTGCCCAGGGTCACACGGCTAGGAAGTATCCAAGGCCAATTTTTAACTCAGACCTACTATCTTTAGGCCTAGCATTCTATCCACTGAGCCACCCAACTGTTCCCTCCTACCAATAGTTATAATATAGCTTAACCATCCCCAGGTCCTAACTGTAATAGATAATATTGCAGGGGGTATATTTGATACTTGATAACTAATAGATCAGGTAGCTATCTTCCTTTTGCCTACCCTCCTCCCTCTATACTTCCCTTTTTCTCCCTCTTCCTCCCTTTTCTTCAGTCTCCCTCTCCTTCCCCTCCCCCCTTCAGCCTCTTTCTATGTCACTCAGGGTGAGCTATGATGTTTCAAATGATATGGTCTTTATCTTTTATCTCAAGTAAGGGGTTTATTTGGGGAAGACAGGAAAGGGTAGAGAATGGAGGCATTGAGAGAAATGGCAATTCAGTCACTACCATGAAACAGAGCAAATCAGAGAGAGAGAGATATGGACTATTGTCCTGCCTTCAAATCAGCCAGGCCACTTCCAACTTGATTATCCTAAGTCCCAGAGATGAACCCAGCTTCCTCCTTCAAAGTCACCACCATCAGCCAAGAAGGCCAGTAATTGGTCAGCAGTTGTTTCTTGCCTTCAACTGTTTCCCGGGTAACATTCCTTTGATTGATAGCTGATCAACCTGTCCTTTTGCATGCCTTATAATTTCTCTCATAGCTTACATCCCCAGGTCCTAACCAAATGAATAAAGCTGTGAAGATTAAAGAGTAAATACTTCTTTCCACCACACAAAATCATAGAATTATCGATTCAGGGTTTTAAGGAACTCAAGTTTGGCCAACTAAAAAACCCTCTCTTTTTTACACATGAGAACTGAGGTCCAGAGAAGTTGTCACTTGCCTAAGGTCAGTCACACAGATGCAGCCAGCATTCAGACATGTTCAAGTTCAAAACTTTACCATTCCTCGAAAAAGTTTTTTTTTTCCTCAAATTCTTCCAGGTATGGAGGCTAAAGATCTGAGTCCTGTGAGTCCAAAATTTGGCTAGCTGTGTGGCCCTAGGCAATTTGTCTCCTGAGATTTATATGTAATCCGAGAATAATTCTTGGCACTGTGTACCTCGGCAGGGTGTGTATAAAGTGTTATATACATATATTTGAGTTATTGCGGACAATTTTTTGATCAAACAGTGCCTCTCTTTATAGCATGCGGGGAGTGAGGTATGCAAAGGCAGTTGGTCTGTAGAACCTCAGGTCAAACTATAGCGTCCCTCGTTACTATGGCAACAAGAATGGCTGAATGAGCCTTTATGAAAGTTCCATGGTGGTAGGCGCTGAAGAGCAATAGTCCGCACTATGGAGCCGAAATCAAGAAAGGCTTGAAATCTACAGAGAGAACCTGGAACTGCCTACCCTTTCCCTCATTCCCCTCATTCCCCGTTTCCTGTTTTCGGCAGAACACGTCAATTCGCCCCAGCCCAGAATAAAATGACGGGGGCCGTCAAGTTGGCTTCCTTTGGCAACTTTTTGTCATCTTCACTTCCTTCAGTGGGCGGGGCAGCCAAGACGAATCACTAGAGAAGCCACGGCGGTTGCTAGGGTCGGGGGAAGTGGGGATTCGCTAGATATGCACCCGGAAGCAGTTCTTTCGTCGCGTCCCGGCAGAGGCGGATGTAGCGTACATCCAATGAGATGGCGGGATCTATAATCGCTCCACCCATCGCGGAAGTCGGGGGCCGAAAGCTTTAAGAATCTTGGGGAAATTAGAGGACGGAAGTGACTGTTGGGCCGGCTGAGGTCGCTTTAAATTCCCTTCTCCCCTCCCCCCTCCTGGGTTCCGCGCGGGCGTCAATGGCGTTAGACGTGAAGTCTCGAGCGAAGCGTTACGAAAAACTCGACTTCCTCGGGGAGGGACAGGTATCCGCGCTCGGGCCGTCCATGGTCTGGGGGTGGCTCGGGAGCCTTGCGTTCGGGGCACCCACAGTCTAGGGGTTTGGCTCAGGAGCCCCGCGCCCGGCCAGCCCGGGCTGAGAATAGGCGAACCGCGGGCGTCGGACGCTGGGTCCAGGGCCTTGGCCTGGTCATTCGCGATCCCTTCCCCTTCCCCCCCCCCACTCGCGACGCGTGGGGAAAATAACCTTCTATGCTTTTCTTCCCTTCTAGTTCGCTACGGTTTATAAAGCCAGGGATAAGAACACCGGTCAGATCGTCGCTATTAAAAAAGTGAGTTCTGCCGTTTCCCATGTTTTTCTCTACTGGCGCCACGCAATTTTAAATTGGAGGGGGGAGCATCGGTCTGACACTGATCCTTAACTGCTCCATAAGTTGCCGTGGCTCTACAGTACCACGGGAATCATGGAATCCACCGTTGCTATTTAAAGCATTAAACAACTGGGTTCTCCCTTGCTTTTACAGTGTAGGTCACAGCATTGTTTGATCCTGCCGACTGGCGTAATTGCTATTTCTCAGGCTTGACATTACATCTCCAGTTCTTAATACCTGGCATGCCTTCCATCCCTACTTCATCTTCAGGCTTCTAGTTTACTTAAGGGGTCAACTCAAGGTTCTCTTTTCCACTCGAAGAACCTTTCTTCATTCACATCACCTGCTTTAGGCTAGTGCCTTCCTAGCCTTTTCTTTTAAAAAAAATTTTACTTTGTATCTATTTGTATATTCTTGAAGAGTTGCTACTATACTATACAAACCACATATCCAATAAATACAAGGTAATGGGGTGGGATTAGCAAATTTCAAGGAAGAAAACCATCTGCTTTCAGAAGCAGCGTGGCAGAGTGGCTAGAGAGCTTGCTTGGAAGTCTAGAAGTCCTGGATTCAAGTTCCATCTGAAAAATACTTTGATTTTGTGACCCATGTCAAGTTATTTAACCTCTCAAAGGTAACTGGAGAATGATTTGCTTAGGTGCCAACAGTTGTTGGTGAAGGGAGTTAACACTGAGGAGCTACACAGAGGAAATCACTTATGAAATAGATCTAGGGCTAGCCATCTTTACATATACACATATATAAAGGTATATATAAATATTTTATATGAACTTTTATGTGTAGGTATTGCTAACCTTTATTTGTATCTTCAACCTAGTAGTTTCTGGCACAAAAGATGACCTTTATTTTAATGCTTGTTGATTGAGATAGAGCACTTTATATTGTAAACAGAATTAGAATAACTTGGGTTCATATCATTTCCTTTTTTTTTTTAATCCTTTAAGTCTTGGAATCAATGCTGTGTACTGGTTCCAAGGCAGGCAGTGAAGGTTAAGTGACTTGCCCAGGGTCACATAGCTGGAAGTGTGAGGTCAGATTTGAACCTAGAACCTCCCTTCTCTAGGCCCGGCTCTCAATCCACTGCCCCTTCATATCACTTCTGATACATATTATTATTGCCTCTGTGATTTGTGCAAGTCATTTAGTGTCTCAATGCCCCAGGCATATCTATAAAACTATAACATTCTAGATAAATTGCATAGGTAAAGGAGCTCCTACCATTGAGGAAAATACAACTCCAGTCAATATAAGTCATTAGCCAAAACAACATCTGGTTAAATTATTTAACTTTCTAACAGGGTGTAGACCTAGAACAATGGTATTTATATTTACTTATAGTATAATGTAGGCATCTTTATGATCATACAGTTTAAAAAAATTAAATATAAAGCCTTTTTACTCATTTTGATCCCTGAGCTACAGATACTATCAAACACTAAGCATTCTGTTATCTTGCTCATCTCAGAGACTTCAGAACTCATTTAAAGCATTATTTTCTGGTTTGGACTTTTCCCCCCCAGCATATTATTTTGTATCTAGATTTTGCTTTTGTAGCTAACCTGTTTTTTTCTTCCAGAAACTCAGTACTTTGATCCCATTATCCCTTGTCATGTAAATGTCTTTCCTTATAACATGTAATTTAAAGCCTCTTCACTTTACTCAGCTTTTATGGCTTTGGTCAACTCAGTATTTTTTCCCTTTTAATATTTTATTTTCCATTTTTTCTAAAATTTCAAGTTCCAGAATCTTTCCTCCTCCTCTGAGATGTTAAGCAATTTCTCTCATAATTTTTTATCACCAAAATGAGACTTGACTAGGTTTATTGTGTAGGCATATTTCTAGGTTGGGGAATTCCACTACCATTTTTTCTAGTCTGGCTGGCAGGTAGTCTGGGAATCATAATGGACTCATCATTGTCTCTCCACCCCCATTTCCAGTCAGTTGCCTGGCACTGTTAATTTTACCTCCACCCTTTTCTCTTGCATTTGTTACCTCCTCACTACACTAGGTCTGCCCCTCATCAATTTTTCTCCTGGGTTATTACCAAAAAAAGGGCAAAAAGCCCTCCTAATTGGTCTTTCCATTACAGGCTTTCCCTACTCCACACCACCCAAAAGTCTTAAATCAGAGATCTGAACCTATTTAAGAAAGGTTAACTTCCCTCTACAAAATTTGGACTCTAGGCATTTGCAGTCTGCTTTCTTGGTGTGGCTCAAGGCAGGTGTTTTAGACTTCATTCACATTCCTTGCCTTTTCTAATTCAAACAGGTTTACGTGCAGTTCCCTAAATTTAATATTTTTGCTCTTATCTCAATGCCTCTGGCTGGCCTGCACAGCTGAATTCCTCTCTATCCTAATCTCTTGCCTCTTAGCTTTTTTCTAGGTTTAGCTCTGTTGCTACTACCACAAGAATCCTTCCTTCTTAAATTGTCTTTTATTTACTCAACTGTGTAACTTGTATCCCTCAGAAGAGTGTAAGTTCCTTGAAAGCAAAAAGTATTTGTTTTGTATCTATATTGGGGCGATCTGCAAGGGTCATCAAACTAAATGATTTAAATTAACAATGAAATGTGACTCTGCAGTCTGTTTACTTGACTGCTTCTACCAAGAATCAAGAGTTCTCACAGACGGGGATGCTAGAACCAGAGAACAAATTAATTCATTTTCACCCTGAGCATTTACACCTGAGCAAATGCTACAAAGGGCTTGAAGTATTGTTTTATTGATTGTCCAAATTTTAAAAGTGATGAATAATATGTTAAGAATGTAAAAAAAATTAAAAGTCTGATGGTGGCTCAGTGGATAGAGAGCCAAACACAGATTGAGGTTGTGGGTTCAAATGTAGGCTTACACACTTTCTAGCTTTTTGACCTCTGGCAAGCCTAGCCCTTATTGTTATATGATTCTCATATAATACTTATTATATATATATGAATATATATATAAATAAAAAATATATATTATTATAATATATATAGTCCCTATCCCTGTGTAATATATGCTCAAATTATATCTTCTGGTTTAGGGGTTTGACAGAAATAAAGGCATGTTTTTTTTCCCTAAAACCCTTACCTTCCATCTTAGAATCAATACTATGAATTGGTTCTAAGGCAGAAATGTGGTAAGGGCTAGGCAATGGGGGTTAAGTGACTTGCCCAAGGTCATACAGCTAGGAAGTGTCTGAGGCCAGATTTGAACCCAGGACCTCTTATCTCTGGGCCTGACTCAATCCACTGAGCCACCCAGTTGCCCCCAAAGACATGATTTTTGAAGGGGATATGGATTTTCCTGAATGTAAACACATTTATGTTCATATAAATTATTTGTACATCTCTCATCTTGCTTTGGGGGCAGGGGGAGTATGAGTATTATGTCTTTATATTCATCCCTTTAACTGATATTATGTTATTCCTTAATACTTTGTAGAAAAGCTGCTCTTCTGCATTGGAACTGAGAGTTAAAAAACAAACAAACTAACATATGAGTTGGATTTTTTGATGGAGGTTTTTTCCCTTGGAGAGTGAGTTGTTAAACATATACCATTCCTTCCTCAGCATAGGACCCTAAAGTTGAAATGAATTTTCTTCAAGCCTTCTTCTAACCTTCTACCCAATGAAGAAATCTTTCCTACAAAATCTTAGGCATTCATCTATTTTGAACACTTCTACTGAAGGGAAACTTTGACAGCTGGACTTTTGTCCAGTCCTCTCTGTTTAGTTGTTATCAGTAAAGGCATCTAGGTAGTACAGTGGATAGCACAGGTCTTCAAGTCAAGAATCCTGTCTCCACTTATTACCAGTATGATCCCGGGGAATTAATTAACTTAAATTCTCCTCTTCAGTTTTCTCATGTTTAATTGAAAGGATTAAATTTAGTACCTTCTAGTGTTCTTCCAGTTCTAAATCTGTGATTTTATTATCAGTTTTATTCATTTTTATAACTTATTATTCATCATATTTGAGTCAAACATATCTTCTCACTTCACTTTGTCTTATAGCATTGTGAATAGATCTTTTACAACATCTATTGGCCTTTAGTTTGTACCACACCTAAAGCTATATATTATAAAATATTATCTGACCAGCAAAAACTATATGGTAAGATTTATTCCAGTGATTTATACATATCTAGGATAGAACAAACAAATTGAATTACAAGTTAAACTTTCTGTACTTTAGCAGAGTAGAAACCACTGAATTTAGCACCTCTTTAGGAATTATAATTAGGTAAACAGGAAGTTACCAAATGGGAAGAGAGGTTTTGGGGTAGGCAGGATGAGTGCCAGGCTTCCTCTTTTCCCCCATAAGAAGATATTTCTCTGACCTACCCTTCCCCAACCCAACTGAAGGAACATCCTATTCATGATTCCAATTATATTTTATAATGTTTGTCCCAGGTCCTAAAATAACTAGTTTTAGCTCTAAGCTGAATGTTGCTTCTAAAGATTCAGCCTAAGGTTGCATTCACTTTTTTAGTAACCTGTTAGATTATATTGAATTTTCCTGTTTAAAACCTCAGATTTTTAAAGTTTTTTTTTTCATTCCCCTTCCCTTTCTCTATTGGCCCCTTCCCAAATATACTTTTAGGTCTTTTTTTTTAACCCTTACCGTCTGTCTTAGAATCAGTCAATACTAAGTATCAGTTCCAAGACAGAAGAGTGGTAAGGACTGGTAAATGACTTGTCTAGGATCACTTAGCTAGGAAGTGTCTGAGGCCAGATCAAGTGATCTCTTGAGGCAGATCCCCTCTCCCCCAAACTCCCCAGCCTTTACTTATTTTAACCCTAAATTAGGATCTTTGTTCCTGCTAAATTTCTTCTTCTGAGACTGCTTGACATAATAGAGAAGTCCTGCCTCTGACGCTAGTTATGTAACAATTAGCAAGTGATGTGAGCTGCCAGGGCCCCAGAGAAGACCTTCAATTGAGTTGTTGAGGAGGGGTCACCCAGCAAATCAAATCCTCAAAAATGTTTCTTATTGATTTCAACCTATTATTTTCCTAGTAGGCTTTTGTGAAGATGTTTCATTGTTTATCATAATAATTCTGTATTTCAACTTTGTATCACCTGCAAATTGATTAAATTATGATACCACTGTTTGGTGTGTCAGCAGCTATACTAGACTACTGACTATTTTCCATATGTAACCTGTACTGTCTAGCCTCTGAAGCTTAGTAATAAGATTCATTACAGACTTCATTTGATTTTATTTGAGTTTACTGCTTGATATAGTGAAAATAGCAGTGGATATGGAATCAGGGGAATCTGAGTTCAAATCCAGACTAATATATCAGTTATATTATAGATAAATCACGATTTCTAAAGTCTACAAATTTAGAGACCTCTCTATCCCAAATGGTTATGTGGGCTATTTGTGGCCAAACTATAGTAGAGCTTTCCAAGTGCCATTTGGTGTGATAAGATACAGTTGGACACACTGTATATTGAAATGAGAGATTGGACTAGATCCAGGATCTTAACCTAGTCTGTGAACTTTTTATTTTGATAACTGTTTCACGATAATTGTTTCCCCTTACAATTCTGTGTGTTTTATGCATTTAAAAACATTGTTCTAAGAAGAGGTTCATAAACGTTGCCAGACTACCAGAAGGGTCCTTAATACAAAAAAAAAATTAAGAACCCCTGGACTAGATGATTTCTTAAGGCCACCTTCATCTTTAAATCTTTGGTCTAATGTTGCTTCCTCCACAACCATCTTCTGAGGCTTATTTGAAATATTCTTCCATGAAGGTTTTTTATTTTATCTCCCCAAGCCCTCCTGTGAGCTCCTTTAGCACTTCATTAGTAATTGCACAAGTACCACACTCTGATTCTACCTTGTGGTATAATTATTGTTTATATAAACTCTTAGATTTTAATGCCCTTAAAGACAGAGTATGCCATTTCTTGATCTGTTATGATGACCTACAGCGTACTCTATTAATGTTTAAATGAGAAGAACAAGTTGAAAATCATATACGTTACCAGAGCCCTTTGTCATTTATATCTTAATGATTGTTATTTGGCTATGATTATTCAGGAACCTTAGATTTCACTATCTGTATAGTTTCTTATCCCACATGTGCTTATAATGTGCACAAAAATATGAAAGACTATGAAAAATGACTTGATCAAATCAAAGTATACAATGACATTCCCAAGATTTACCTGTTTAGTAACTATCAAAAGAACCAGTTCATTGAGCTAGACCTTTGAATTTTGTTTAACTTTTAAAAATAATTTTTTTAGTTAACAAGTATTTTTTTCTTTTTTCCTCTTCAAAAAGGAAACCAGAATGCTTGTAAGAAGTCTGCATGTAGTTATAATAAATTTCCACATTGTCCATATAAAAAATCAAATGTGTTCTTTTTTTTTTTTTTACCCTTACCTTCTGTCTTGGAACCGTTGGTTCCAATGGCTGGGCCATGGGGTTAAGTGACTTGCTTGGGGTCACTTAGCTAGAAAGTGTCTGAGGCCACATTTAAACCTAGGACCTCCTGTCTCTAGGCTTGACTCTAAATGCACTGATCCACCCAGCTGCCCCCAAATGTATTATTCTACATATTTAGTCCAACCCTCCTCTCTGTCTGCATATGGGAAGCACAGTCCATCATTAGTCTTCTGGAATAACAATGGTTCATTATTACATTGTTCAGAGTTCTTATATCTCAAAGTTGTTCTTACAGTGTTGTTAATAGTATAAATCGCTCTCCTGGTTCTGCTTAATTCACCCAATATCTGTTTATTCATCAAGATCAAGTCTTCTCAGTCTTCTCTAAAACCATCTTTTTATCATTTCTTATAGCACAATGGTACTCCATTCTGTTCATATGCCATATTTGTTCAGTCATTTTCCAACTAATGGGCACTGCTTTAATTCCCAGTTCCTTGCCTCCATGAAAAGATCTGCTATAAATATTTTTGTACATGAGTCCTTTATCTCTTTTCTTTTATCCTTTTGGAATAGGGGAGAGTTTAGTAACTTTGGGGCTTAGTTCCAAATTACTTGCCAGAACAGCCAGACCAATTTGCAGGTCAATCAACAGTGCATTAGTAGTCCCTTTTTTCTCAAATGCTACACCATTTTCATTTTCATATTTTATTATTTTTTCCATCTATCAAGTAGGAGTTGGAACATCAGAGTTGGTCTAATTTGAATTTCCCTAATTATTAGTAATTTCAAGAATTCTTTTCATAGGGCTTTTGATAGCTTACATTTCTTACTTTGAAAACTGTTCATATCTCTTAACCATTTATCCATTGGGATGTAGCTTTTGTTTTTATATACTTAATTAGCTACAAATGAATACATTTTGGAAATGAGACTTTTATCAGAGAAATTCAGTGTAAAGATGTCTTCTCAGTTAATTCCTTTCCCCTCTAATATTAACTCCACTGCACTTGTTTGTGCAAAAGCTTTTTAATTTTATATAATAAAAAATTACACATTTTATCTTTTGATCCTCTAACCCTTGTTTAGTCATAAACTTTTTCCTTCTATCCACAGATGTAGTGATAAACCATTTGCTTTTTAAGAACTTTTGTTCCAAGTAGACTTCTAACTCTCCAGCTTGAACTTTGCAGGATCTACATTTTCTCTTTTCTGAAAAAGGGTCAGTATTTGCCTATCTTCAGTCTTTTGGCCCTTTCCCTGTTTCCCATGATTTCTTAGATTATTAATAATGGTTTTGTGGTTATTTCTGTAAGTATTCTAGGATACATTTATCTGAATGAAGATGGGCTTGGGTTGATTGAAAAAAATCCCTTATTTTCTGTCTTAGAGTCAATACTAAGTATAGGTTTCAGAGTAGTAAGGGCTAGGCAGTTGGGGTTAAGTGACTTGCCCAGAGTCACACAACTAAGAAGTCCTGGGTTGATTTTTAAAGTTCCTTCCATCTTTAGAAATCTGTAAGTCAAGTCTGGCTCTAATGCTCTCTAGAAATGGTGCTTGATTGCAGGTTGGTTAGGTTTTAGAATTGTTGAAATCTGTTCAATATGGTGTTAAATTTTTGTGCACTTTTTTTCCCCCTCCAGATCAAACTTGGACATAGATCGGAAGCAAAAGATGGTAATTATTTTACATAAATATTTACTGAATAAATAAATTAAGACCATTGGCATGTTGTGAAAAGCCTTTGTTCTTATGTAAGGGGAAGACTTAAAATGATTGAAGTATAGACATCATAAAATATGTATGGCCTTGCAACCTAAATGTAGCAGAGATAAAGCCCATGAAACTTCTTCTGTGTGGGACCTTTGAGCTTTCTAAAAGAGCCCCTTCTAGAACCTGCCCTTCTTAGAACATGTTTCTATCCATTATGTTTTCCTTCAAACTACATTTGCCTGCCTGCCAGTATAGTATTGGGGTTTTTTCCCTCCTTTTAGAGAAAGAATTAATAATAATAATTCTGTTTGGAATTTTAAAAAATATTTAATTAATTTAGAATATTTTTCCATAGTTACATAATTCATGTTTTTTCCCTCCTCTCCTCCCTCCCCCATCCCATAGCCTATAAGCAATTCCACTGGGTTTTACATTTATCATTGATCAAGACCGATTTCCTTATTATTAATGTTTGCAAAAGGTGATCATTTAGAGTCTACATCCCCAATCATATCCCCAACAAGCCACATGACCAAGCAAATGTTTTTTTTTTCTTCTGTATTTCTACTCCCACAGTTTCTCTGGATGTGGATAGCATTCTTTCTCATTAGTTCCTCTGGATTGTCCTGGATCATTGTATTGCTGGTAGTAGAGAAGTCTATTACATTCAGTTGTGCCGCAGTGTTTCAGTCTTTGTATATAATGGTCTCCTGGTTCTTTTTTTTTTTTAAACCTTTACCTTCCTTCTTGGAGTCAATACTGTGTATTGGCTCCAAGGCAGAAGAGGGGTAAGGGCTAGGCAATGGGGGTCAAGTGACTTGCCTAGGGTCACACAGCTGGGAAGTGTCTGAGGCCAGATTTGAACCTAGGTCCTCCCATCTCTAGTCCTGGCTCTCAATCCACTGAGCTACCCAGCTGCCCCCTGGTCTCCTGGTTCTGCTCCTTTCACTCTGTGTCAGTTCCTAGAGATCATTCCAGTTCACTATTCCCTTGAGCACGATAGTATTCCATCACCAACAGATACCACAATTTGTTCAGCCATTCCCCAATAAAGGGCTTCCCCTTGTTTTCCAATTTTTGGCCACCACAAAGAGAGCATCTATGAATATTCTTGCACAAATCTTTTTCCTTATTATCTCTTTGGGGTACAAACCCAGCAGCGCTATGGGTGGATCAAAGGGCAGACAGTCTTTTAGCACCTTTTGGGCATAATTCCAAATTGCCCTCCAGAATGATTGGATCAATTCACAACTCCACCAGCAATGAATTAATGTCCCTACTTTGCCACAACCCCTCCAGCATTCATGACTTTCCTTTGCTGTTATGTTAGCCAATCTGCTAGGTGTGAGGTGATACCTCAGAGTTGTTTTGATTTGCATCTCTCTAATTATGAGAGATTAAAACACTTCTTCATGTGCTTATTGATAGTTTTGATTCCTTTATCTGAAAATTGCCTATTCATGTCCCTTGCCCATTTATCAATTGGGGAATGGCTTGGTTTTTTATACAATTGATTTAGTTACTTATAAATTTGAGTAATTAGACCTTTGTCAGAAGTTTTTTGTTATAAATATTTTTTCCCCAATTTGTTGCTTCCCTTCTAATTTTGGTTGTGCTGTTTGGAATTTAATTAAGCTTTGATTTGGAAAGAAACAACCCAGAATACTTTCACCAGGATGACTTTAAACATGGCAACTTAGGAACAGTTTTGCGGAGTGAGAAAACTTAATTTAGCTAAAGATTGGAGAAAGGGGCATGGTTAGCATTAATGATTACTTTAAAACTGTTCCCTTCTGAGGGTGAAGATGCCAGAAATGAGTCACCTCTGGGAAGGTTCTTAGAGCTTTGGATTTGCTTTCTCTCTGTATAGTGATTCCACTTGGCATGATATGCCAGGGGTGAATGCAAAGCCCTGCAAATAAATAATGCTATTTTTTTCTTTTCTACCTTTCACACTGCTTTGAATTGAATTGATTGCCAGTGAATCTATAATATAGTCCTCTACTGGGTACTGTGAAAAATGCTTACTAAAATATTAGTGTGTGTGCCCACAATGAATGTATAATTTAAAATTCTATTCAATACAAATGAAGCATCTTAAATAACCATGTTTAATTTCCCTCATCTCATCGAGGCAAAAAACTACTAAGCCAGAATACCATATGCATTATCAGTTGCAGACACTTAACAGTTTGGAGTTTTTTTGTTTGTTTGTTTAATTCTTTTTCTCTATTACAAGGGAAGGGTCAGTTTTGAAGGGGAAGGGAAGTATTTCTAGAACTCACTGTTTTCAGACTTTTAGGTTTGATTTACTTTATGGGGAAGAGCGACATAGTAAGAGTATAGTGAGGTGAGGGACTAACAGAAAGGAAGAATGGAAGGCTTTGGGGTAGAGGGTGTGGTTGGGAGGAGAGCAAAGGAGCAAATCTGCTCAAGTCTCAGGAAAGGGGCACTTCCCCCTAAGAAAGTATCCAGGATTTGGGGGGGAAAATTTCTCCAGAATCATCCTGATAAAACAAAGAGGCTGATGTTGCTTCTATTACTCTTTTTTAAGTTTTAAGAGTTTTCCATTGTTGTATTTTTCACCTCTCTTTTTCTTGGGTGTGCCTCAGTGGCTGAATGAAAAAATGCATTACAGGGAAGAAAGTATGGGAGGAAAAGTTCCTTGATCTCCCTTTGTACACACCATCCTTTCCCAAAGTAATAAGGTATGACTGGCCACTAATAAAACTGACTGCCACAAAGAGAACCCTATCCCAATAGCTGCTGTGACTGGACCTCTTTATTTTGGATTTCTGCTTTTTGCACCAAAGAGATTGAATCTCTTTTTATCCATTTGGCTTCCAATTTCCAGCAGGGGCCTTTTATCTTACATGCAACAAATGGAATTAATACAATTGTTTTTCTTCACTTTTTTAGTTCTCTGTTGATTATTTTATTTGGAAGTAGAGAAAAAAAAAGTGAGTGCAGCTTTTGGTCAGAATTGAAACATCCACAGGGGTGGCAGCTAGGTGGGTTGAGGTCTAACCTCAGATACTTCCTAACTGTGTGACCCTGGGCAATTCACTTAATCTCCATTGCCTAGCTCTTACCATTCTTATGCCTTGGAATCAATACAGGGAATTGATTCTGGGATGCAATGCACGAGTTTAAAAAAATGTAAAGGTCCACATTGTACTCATTGAACTTTTTAAAAATGCCACTTCTTAGATGTCAGGAAAGATGCTTGTTTTTCTTGCTCATGAGAAAGTCTGAGGGTAAAATTGCTTGTTAACTCTTGGGTTGGGGGGAGTAAAGAGAGGAGGGAAACAACAAGAATCATGTAACCATGGGGAAAAAAACTAAAAACTAAAATTTTTAAAAATAAAGAAGATAATATTGTGAAAAAATGTAAAAAAAATATTCATTTTGTTCCTATGGGGGAAAAAAAGAAGAAAGAAACTCTTAAGGGGCAGCTAGGTGGTTCAGTGGAGTGAGCCAGGACTGTAGTGAGGAAGACTTGAACTCCAGGCTGACCTCAGACACTTCCTAGCTGTGTGACCCTGGGAAAGTCACTTTACTTCTATTAACTAGCCCTTGCTACTCTTCTGCCTTGGAACTGATACTAAGTATCGATTCTAAGATGAAAGGTAAGGATTAAAAAAAGAAAAAATGATAGCTCAGAAATGTTAGATCTCACTTTGCTTTGCTTTTTTGCAGGTATAAACAGAACAGCTTTGAGAGAGATAAAATTATTACAGGAACTAAGCCATCCAAATATTATTGGTGTGAGTACAACCTCAGTGAAACTTGGAATTCGGGTGCTTGATCTTCTCTGAATGAATTTGGGAAGGATGGGTAGACATTCTTTTGTATGACAAATTGTTGTCATCTTGAAAAACATTAAATGTTCACCAGTCCATAAAATATCATTCATTTTGCTATAGGCTTCATTTCTTTTACTTCATGGTTAATGAAAGAAAAAACATTTTTGGCTCTGTGCAGGTGATTAAATGTTGGTTTCAGTGGCTTTTTAGAGAAAGTGGAAGAGGGGTGAGGGGGAGAGACAGCATCCATCTTGGTACCAGTAATTCCTTCATAGTAATTTTCTACTTTGTACTAAAATATTTTTCAGAATGGGAACCTAAAAAGTCAGTTCAATTTTTAACTCTTATATGTGGGGAGGGGTGGGTATAGCATAAGAACTAGAGTTTAATAACTTTGTTTATATAATAGCTCTATAAATTATAACATTTGAAGCCAGATAAATAATTCAATAAGATGAACAAAGTCTCAATATTAGTATATGTAGTATATTGATGAGAGCATAGGAATAAAAAAGATCTTTTTTGTTGTTTCCAAACAGCTCCTTGATGCTTTTGGTCATAAGTCAAATATTAGTCTTGTCTTTGACTTTATGGAAACTGATCTAGAGGTAAGGATAGCTCAAGACTTCTGGAGGAAACTTAATTATCTGATGATAAAAAGAGATATAAATGTTCCCTTTATGCTTATGGATATGCTGATGAAGGAATGATGATTTCTTTCATGATTTCACATACTCTAAATCTGTAACATATCCAATCCCACACTCATTTCATCCTTTACCTGCTTTAAGTCATAATACAAGCCAAAAATTTGCTTAGAATATTTTCATTCTGCCATATTTATATAGTTTAATGTCCTTTTTTAAAAAGTAGAATACAAATCTTACCTTTTGCTAAAAGCTCAAAGCTTTTTTTTGGTCAAATCCTGTAGTAAATGGTCATGCAAACTTCATGACATTTGAAGAAAAATTATTTATATTATTAAAATGTAATTAGTATATACTATGAAATTGTTTCATAGGTAATAATAAAGGATAATAGTCTTGTGCTGACACCTTCACATATCAAAGCCTATATGCTGATGACTCTTCAAGGATTAGAATATTTACATCAACATTGGATTCTCCATCGGGTAAGATAAACACTCTTGGCCAATATGATTTTCTGGATGTAGTGGCTTTGTTAATCATGGCAAATGATTAACCAGTAATTAGCAACCAACTTTATCATTTGAGTGCTGTCCATTAGACAATCATTCAAGACCTAGACTCTTAGTCCTCCTTATTATTCAATGATTTCTGCCAATTCACATTTGAATTTCTGAGAAGTACAATACAAAGATCTCTTAACTCTGAAAGTATAGCCTAGAGCCAGCTAGGTGGCTCAGGGGATAGAGTACCAGGCCTAGAGACAGAAGTTTCCTAGTTATGTGACTCTGCCTAACTCTTACCGCTCTGTTTCTTTGGAACTGATACTTAGCATCGATTCCAAGACAGAAGGTAAGGGTTTAAAAGGCTGTGGGGGGGGGGGGGGGGGGAAAGAGGGTGGCCTAAACTTCTAATTGGGGACAGTTATAGGATATTCACTTCTTGTAAGGTACCTTATTATATTGTTAGACAATTCTAGGGTTCCCTCCATATACTGAACCAAAATCTGCCTTCATGTAACTTTCACCTCTAGTAACTGGTTTCTTTTGGCTTACAGAATATCAGAGTTAGAAGGGTCCTCAAAAACTATGTAAAGGATAATTTTAGTGTTGTGACTTAATAGCTAAATTAATTGGTCTCCCCGGAAAATCCCAAATAATAAAATACCCAAGTCAGCTGGAAATTATGGTGATTTTAATTAATATAGAGAGAAGGAATTAGGAAGAAGAGAGAGAGAGAGGAAAGAGTTAATTTAAATTGTTCTGGCTCAGGCTGAGCCAGGCAGGAGTTAAAGGCCTTGGCCAAGGGCCTCCCTTGAGAGTCAAAGGAAAGTCAGTCTTAATCACTCACCACGTGAGTGCCTCAAGGAAGCTGTCTGAGGGAGCTCCTTCAGGCTGAGTTCCAGGATTGAACTGGCGCCTAGCCTCCTCACAGGAAGTGATCAGCCAGAGCCACCTCTCTGAGGAAAAGAGCCTGAAGAGAGGAAGTGACGCACCCTATATAGATGGTTTTATGTCACTTTCCTGTGTCTTATCTGTACCAATGGTAGCTTAGCTTGACTTAGGACAGTCCAGGCGCCTGTCAACTGTTTCTGCACATGTCTGTTGAAGGCCATCCTCCTAGATACTTAATCCTTGAGTATGGGTGCAGACATTCCTGACCTTGTTAGACTAAGTAGGGTGGAGCAATGTAGAGTTCCCAAGACATTCCTGATTCTGTTAGACCAAGTATCTCCATTGTTACAATTAGGAAATAGCTAAATCAGATCTTCTAAAGTAGAGTCTGAATAGGGTGGAGTAGTTTTGAAGTTCACAACCATTTAGTCCACTCTGTACCTCAACAACAATCCCTTAACATTCCCAACAAGTTGTTATCCATTCTTTACCTGAAGACCTCCAGTAAAGGAGAACCTTTGGTCCCCTATCCTTTAGAAGGCAAGCTTATTGAGGGCAAGTCCTATTTTGTTTTTGTTTGCATCACCAATGCTCAAGGCAATGTCTGACAAAACAGCAAATACCCAATTTATGATTGTTGAATTGTGTTGAATTGAATGGAATCTCCTCTATCACTTCAGAACAATTTAAATTGTTAGGAAGATTTTCCCCATATCAAGCCTAAGTCTGCCTCTGTAACTTTTTTTTTTCCCCAATTGCTCCTGATTCTGTTATATGGAGCCAAGCAGTATAGGTCTATGCCCTCTTCCCTGTGAGAATTAATCATATATTTGAAGGCAGCTATATGTCCCCATCAAGTCTTCTTTTCCAGATTAAACACCTCCAGTTCATCCAACTAAGAACAATTCTAATCCTTCTCTATTGAGGAACTTCAGGTATCTGAAGTGAGTGTACCATTCTAAGTCCTTCTCTGATCTAAATATTACTAGTTCATTTAGTTCAAAAAAGAAAGAAACCAGTATAGGGAGAGGAACAGGGCTTATGATTTCATTATTTTAGGACATCCCACTAACAGTATCAGTTGGCATCTTCTCTGCAACATAGAGCCTTAGAAGATTGCCAAGAGCACTGAGAAGTCACTTTCCCAGGGCTACACCGATTACAGTATGTGTCAAAGTCAGGACTTGGGCTCAGGGCTTCCTGGCTTTGAGGCCTGTTTTCTACCCATTACTCCGTGTTACTCTAGGATATGTGTAAATAATCACCTACTCAGTCAACAACCATTTATTAAATGTTTGTTTTGTGTGGCACTGTGCTAAGCACTAGAAATAAAGAAAAGCTGGAAAAGGACTCTGTCCCAAAGGAGCTTGCATTTTAATGGGGAAGTCTGAAAAGTTTGTGAGGAAAAACTGAAGGGAAGGTACCCTCTGAGAGGGAGGAGACAGTGACATGGTAAAGAAAGGCCTGTGGAGGCTAGTGTAATCTAGGAAGGAATGAAGGCAGAATTGTCCTGGGCTCCTTCCTTAAATTGCAGTTTCTGGAAGGAAGCAGTCAGTCATGGGGAAAGGCACCCTGGAAGAGATGATACTTGCATTGGGACAAGTAGGCCGGGGGTGGAGTGAGCATCTTGGGGGATAAAAGTTTCCATCCATGGAGTGATAGACTAAGGTCTTTGGAGATGAGTCTGGGAGCATTTTTCTGGGTGCTGAGAATTAAAAAGCTTAGATTAAGATTGTGTCTGCCCTAATGGAGCTTGTTCCTTGAAAACTATTCCTTGCTATCTTTTTTATAGTATTGAGCTACTTAGCACTTTTAGCATAGATACCAAAATGTTACCTTGCTGCTTATCCAAAGCATCTCATGAAATTGGGCATTCTCTACTAATTTTACTTTTAATGACGACAAATATTGTTGTGGAAGTATAGTGTTTTGTTTCTTTTAGAAGTATATCATTCTAGTGTTTTGGTTCTTTTAGAAGTCAAGTTAAGCCTATTAAATTTATTATTATAAAATTTAATTTTCCCTCTTTTTCTTTATAGGATCTAAAACCAAACAACTTACTGTTGGATGAAAATGGAGTTTTAAAACTGGCCGATTTTGGCCTAGCTAAGTCATTTGGGAGCCCCAACAGAGCATATACACATCAAGTTGTGACCCGGTAAGTTAAAGTAAGCGACTGTGGGATTAAAAATTGGTCACTGATTCCACATCATGGACAATACAGAGATGGTAATGCCCCTGGTGATTTAAGGAAAGCTATACAAACCTTTTTTCCCTTTCATACTGGAAGACTTGACAAAATTCTAAAGGGTAATCATTCTTTTCTGGTGCTCTGGGAACAGGTTACACCAGATAAGAGAGAGTGAAAAAAGTGATGATGAGGCTTAAAGCCGCTGCTAAGAGATAAAAGGAAGTCTGGAATATCAGTAATGGCCATTAACCACACTTAGAGGGTGATAGTAACCTTCAAGCTTAGTCCAAAGCTGTGGTAATAGGGATTGCCCCTGACATGTAATATGAGTCTTGAGGAGGGACAAGAAGAGTTGTGGTTCCTGCACATGTTATGGGGACAGTAAAAGTTCTTTATGACCACCAGCAACTTAGTCTTGAGTGAAAGGTACGCTCTGCTTTTGTGACTGAACCAGGTGATGTGAGACAAAAATACAAAGGATTTTAAAGAACCCATCTGTGCCCACCGACCCTCTGTGGGACTGATGAAGAGGAAGCCCATGACTGGCTTTTGCTGTTTAAGATAATTGCTATTTGAAGACAGCTAGCTGCTCATCTTTTCTGTAATACCTGGGAAAGTATCAGAAGCATTGCTTTTGGATACTGTCAGAAAATGTGTTCCTCCTTAGAGTGTGTTAGATACCTTCAGAATTTCTCCCCAAAGACTGTTTTATCTTGTATGGGCAGATACTCAGGTTATAGCAACAGTCTTTGGATCAGATCTCAGTGGATTGAGAAACAGGCCTGGAGACTGGGGGTCCTGGGTTCAAATTTGGTCTCAAGATATTTCCTAGCTGCATAATACTGGGCAAATCACTTGACCCCCATTGCCTAGCCCTTACCACTCTTCTGCTTTGGAGCCAATACATGGTATTGATTCTAAGACAAAAGGTAAGGGTTTAAAAACAGAAAGGATGAGCAGGTTAATTTAAAAAAATAAGGATTTAAAAGAGTTTAAGAAAAATCTGTCATGTAGAGAGAGCAGTGATGTCACAGACATGGAAATGTGCTGGGTGGCTCCATGGATTGAGAGCCAGGCCTAGAGACGAGGTTCTGGGTTCAAATTTGACCTCAGACACTTCCTAGTGTGACCCTGGGCAAGTCACTTGACCCTCATTGCCTAGCCCTTAACCACTTACCAGAAGGTAAGGGTTTTAAAAAAATAAAGAATGAGCAGGTTAATTTAAAAAAATAAAAAGCACTACATGAAATGATGAAGAGCAAAATGAGCAAAACCAAGAGAACCTTACAGCAACAGAAATATTGTTTGAAGGATGACATATATGTCCACCTCCAGAGAAAGAACTGAGAAATAAAAACAAGCAAGACATAGTTTTATATACACATTTTATTGGTGAAATGATGCCTCTCTAATATAAGGAAGAAGGGAGGGAAATAACCTGGGAACTTTAATGTAACATTTTTTTTAATTGAAAAAGATTTTAAAAATAAAAAATCTACTAAGATTAAAAAAAAAAAGCAAGGGTCATTAATTGGTATATCAGGATCTTTGCAGGCCACATCTTGATTTAATTTTAAAATGTAATGTTATTTTTTATTGTATTTTTATTTATTTTGTTAAATGTTTCCAATAGTATTTTCATCTGATTTGGGCTGCACACAAGAGTGTTATGGTCTTGTATGAGCCATCATGTTTTTAGCCCAGTAAGATCCCCTTACATCAAGGCACCACAGTTTGTTTAGCTGCTGTAAATATTTCTGAGTTAAATGGAGGCATCTCTTTTTGTCCCTGTCCTCTTTTTGTATATCCTAATAGCTGATAAAGTATTCTTGATCTAATTAATGCTGGTTATTCACTTTCAAAGTGTCTTATGTCTTTTGGCAAAATGCTAATTCATTGTTCATTTGTATTCTCAAGTCTTTTCTAAATTTGTCTCAGGACACTAATTGGGTTGTTGTTCCCAGTACCTAAGTAAATTCATATATTTAAAAAGTGGAGTTAAAAAGGATTTGTGATACAGTTCGTTAAGATGGCCTATTAGCCAGCCTCATGTCAGAGAAAGCGTTCTGACAACATTGATTGCTTATAGATTAAATACTACTGATGAAGAATATTTTTCCATTTTGGACAAATCTGTAAATTACATCTTTGTTTATAGGAAAAAACTTAAAATAGTCACTGTAATATTTAGCTGTGGATAAAAATTTGTGGAAATAAATGCTTTTGAATAAAAAAACCTCTTCTGTATATTTTTACAGCTTACAATTAGAATATGTTCCTTATCTTAAGTAAAAAATCAATATGTAAGATTTATAACTTGCACAGTTGAAAAACTGGAAAAATAGTTCATTCAAGATGATCAGGGTGGCTTGGTTCTCCTGGTCATTGTCATACTCCAAAAAAAGGAGTGAAGCAAAGTAGTGTAGTGGAAAGACAGCTTACATAGTCATCACAGGTTCTAGGTTCCAATTTTAACCCTGATACTAATTAGTTGCTTAATTATGAACAATTCAAGGGAGATTAAGACTGAGACCATGTAAGGGCAGTTAGATGGTACAGTGGATAGAGCACCAGACCTGAAGGCAGGAACACTCATCTCAGAAACTTATTAGGTATGTGACCCTGGACTTAACTATTGTTTACCTCAGTTTCTTCATCTGCAAAATGAGCTAGCAAAGGAAATGGCAAACCACTCCAGTTACTTTTGCTTAGAAAGCCCCAAATGGGGACACAGAAAGGTAGATGTGACTAAAAATGAGTCTTTTCACTATGATTTAAACATTCTAGCTGGTACAGTAAATAGAGGACTAGGCATGGCATCAGCAAGACCCAAGTTTATATCTGGACTCTGATACTAGCCATGTGACCTTGGTTAAATCACTTAACCTTTGTCTGTATCAGTTTCCTTATCTGTAAAATAAAGATAATGATAGCATCTACCTCTCGGTGTTATAGCAAATTATATAATATTTGTAAACCTTAAAACACTACTAAGCATGGAGTGAGGGCATTTTCCCAGGTAAAGGAAACATTACTAGGGTTGCAGGAAGGGGTGATTTTTGGGACTAAGATGCCAGAGTCACAGAAATACTACAATTTTCATGACTTTCCTGTTCAACAAAATGCCCAACATGCCACATATCTATCCCTTGCTGCGCCTCTCCCCCCACTTCCCCGCAGCCCTTGATAACTCTTGGGAATCCATTGCTCATCATATTTACAATAGACATTAGTGGCAAAATTGTATATATTTTACAGAAATTTCTTTATGACCTACTTTTCCAAAATGCATCTATTCTGTATAAAGTAAATATGACCTATGATGTTATAATGTAACTAGGGAAATCACCTATAAATTTTTTTCTCTGGTAGCTTTTCTGTTACTTTTATTGTAAAATGGCAATATTTCTAATTCTTTCTTCAGATGGTATCGAGCCCCTGAGCTACTCTTTGGAGCTAGAATGTATGGTGTAGGAGTTGATATGTGGGCTGTTGGCTGTATATTAGCAGAGTTGCTTCTGAGGGTAAGCCTTGAATTTACACACAAATTTTGCTGTCTTGTAGATGCCTTTCTTTAATATAAAGTTGATGTGCTTTTGTTGGGATCAGAAATGTAGAAATTTTTCCTTTTTAAAAAAATGAAATTTCTAACTTTTTAAAAATTAGAGATCCCGGGTAACTTTTATTTTAATAAATTTCCGCATACATTGTCTCCCTCCTTTCTTCCCTCCCCACTACCTGAGCTGGCAAGCAATGCAATCTGGGTTATACATGTATCATCACACAAAATATTTTCATATTGTTCATTTTTGTAAGCAAGTCATCTTATAAAACCAAAACCCCAAAACATATACACAAATAAACAAGTGAAAAATCGTATTCTTTGATCTGCATTTCTATTCCAACAGTTCTTTCTCTGGAGGTGGATAGTATTCTCTTCATAAGTCCCTCAGAATTATCCTGAACTGTTATATTGCTGTTAGTTGCAAAGGGTCACATTTAATCGTTCCACAACATTGCAGTTACTATGTATAATGATCTGGTTCTACTCATGAAATGACTAACTTAAAGGATTAATAAGCTAGGAGAAATGTTTCATAGAAGTGTAATCCGGGTTTAACACCTGAGCCATTTAGTTTTTGTGATATATACTGTTCTTCTGTCCTTCTTACTGTTATTCTTAGTAATGTTTTATAGTAGTTGCTTAGCTTATCTCCTTAGTTTTTATCTTTATTAATAGCGGTCTCATAGGGTCAGCTAGGTAGTACAGTATATAAATAATCAGTTACTTAGCAACATTTGCAATTTTTTTAGCTCATTTACACTCTAGAAGCTATTATATTAAAAAGAAAGAGCTCACTTTAATTTCAGTTAAGTGACTTTCTGTAATGTAACTGATGGCTGTGATGTATGTCAGAGTCTGGTATGATCATCTAATAAAAATTTGAAATGATGTAGTATCAGCCCTGAGATTGCATGTAATAACATATAGCACAAAGGAGACAGAACCCTCCTCCTCCTCCTTAACTGTCAATATATGGAATGAGCTGGATTTTGAGCACCAGACATTTGAATCCAAATCCAGGACTTGTCCACTAAACTGTTCTTGATTAGACTAGAATAACTCATTGATAATACTGATCCAGTTAAGAATTTAGGTCTGGGGTAATAGTTTTCAGGAAAAGTTTCAAAAGTTTGGGGAACTTATTGGAATCTGGTACCTTTTGGGAATATGTTACAAAATCTTTTTATGGGAAATTTACCATGTCCCTTATTTCTTACAGGTTCCTTTTTTGCCAGGAGATTCTGATCTTGATCAGCTAACGAGAATATTTGAAACTTTAGGGACACCAACAGAAGAGCAGTGGCCTGTAAGCCTTCCTACCTTCTCTTTGACTTTGCTGTCTTTGTTGATGTCATGTCTTTACTGATCTCAGATGAATTTCACTGAAGGTACTGTATTAGGTGGTTTTCTTACTGGGTCCTTTTCTTTGCCATTTTCTTGAGCTCCTGTCTTATTTTTTTCCCTTAGTTTTCTTGTTATCTTTTCCTTTGTCATCTGTATCTTTAAGCCCAGTATCTTCCTGCCCACTTCCAACTTTAGCCTGGTCTAATCCCTGTTTTTCAGAAACTCCTCACACATATTTTTCACTAGTTGTTCTAGGTTTGTATCAATAACCATGATCTGAACTGCCTTTTTTGGTGTTAAGAACTTGAAAATATTTCTTAGATAAGTGAAGGTTTGTATGACAGCCATGGTGAAAACATACATCTGGGTAAGGATTTGCCATATCACGGTGTCAGCAGTAAAAGGCACGTTCATTATAAATGAGGTCGAATTGGATATAAAGCCTATTGTATCCATCATGATGTTAGTCACTGTACTGTACATAATATTGTAAATCCAATAGCAGGCAATGATTGAAAGTACCACCATACCACAGGCTACTTGTAGAAACATCTTTTTTTTTTCCCCCCCTCTATTTAGCCTTCACTGTTTAGGGAGAGGGTAAGATCTTTTCCAGGGTGCCAAATTGTATTAGGTGGTTTCTTTACTCGGGTTTTTATGATAATTGGAGGTGCTGGGCAAAACACAGAGAAATAAGGTAGTGGGAAGACAATTCTTTCCTTCCTCCTCCCCCCACCAACTTCTGCCGTCTTTTTCAGTTGGAATTTAGCTGGGATCAGAATGGGTAAGTTGACTGAAATTTAACAGATAACTCACTCTCTAAAACACCAGAAACAGGGATTTATTTTAAGGAAGGAAGGGTAAAGGGAATTTGGATAGGAGAGAGGGAATTCAGGATTTCCCTAATCTATTATAAATTTTAAGATGAATAAGAAAAGTTGTATAGTCTTTAAAAGGAATATTATTAACAGCTTTCAAAGATCTTCAGAGTCAAACTCCCAAGTCTATCAGAGAGAAAGGCAGAGAAAATCTCCTTTAGCTCTTTCTCCTAAAGTCTCAGGAAAAAGAGTGACCAAGAAACAGTTTGTGTCTCCTTGTTAACTGCCTTCTCCATGTCACATTCTTCTCTGGAATTTTCCTTGATGGACAGATCTTCAAGCTTCCATTCAGTGCATCTGCTTTTCTGGGTTTTCTTCTCTTAAAGTACCTAGTTTTTTTCACTAGGACAACTCACATTTTTAAAAAGAAATTTTCCCAATTACATGTAATAGCAATTTTCCATCAACTGTTTTCTGAAATTATAAGATCCAAATTGTCTCCTACCTTCCCTTCCCCCCCTGAAATGGTACAGTTTGATCTGGATATACATGCATTAACATGCAAAACATTTCCATATTGGTCATTGTTGTAAGAGAATATGCATATAAAATAAAAACACAAATAAATTAAAGTGAAAAAATAGTATGCTTTGATATGCATTCATAATTTTTATTATACTAAACCTTTTTAATTTAGTATAATAAAAATTATTTGCTGTACATCTTATAGTGTTCTCTGTCTCTTGTTTGGTCATAGATTCTTCCCTTCATAGACCTGACAGATAAATTATTCTATATTCCCCTCATTTACTTATGGTATCACTCTTTTGTCTAAATTATATCCCCATTTTGATCTTATCTTGTTATAGGGTATGAGATATTGGTCTATATATCTAGTTTCTGCCATACTGTTTTCCAGTTTTCCCAGCAGTTTTTATCAAATAGTGAATTCTTATCCCATAAGCTGGGATCTTTGGGTTTATCAAATATTAGATTGACTAGGTCATTTACCCCTGTATATTGTGTATCTAATTTACTCCACTGATCCACCATTCTCTTTCTTAACCAGATTATGTTGTTTTGAGGACCACTGTTTTATAGTATAGTCTGAGATCTGTACTGCTAGACCTTCTTCCTTGATATTTAAAAAAAATTAATTCCCTTGATATTCCTGATCTTTTGTTCTTCCCAGATGAATTTTGTTATTTTTTCTAGTTCTTTAAAATAATTTTTTTTGGTAGTTTGATTGGTATTTGTAAATGAAATTGCCTTTTATTGCTTTATATATCAGTGATATAGAAAAAAGGAGTCACATGTAATCCATTAGGCAGCTGCAACTATGAGTTTAGATATACACCACTTAAATTAATTATAACAAATTAATTACAATAAGAGTTAAGGAGGATATTAATTGCATTAGTGTATTGGAATTTAATAGCAGCTAACAATGTTGAGAGCTTCTGCTGGAGTCATAAAACTTCAGATCTTTTAGTAATCTAGGAGAGCTGTAATTTATGCAGCAGGAGATATTCTGTGTTCATTTGGAATGCACCGTTTGGATCGTTTGAGTTAATGAGATAACAGGAAGACAATCTTGACAGTCTAAGATGATATTTGTTTTTGTAAAGATTTATACTCTCTCCAGGCTTCTCAGAGTTTTATGACCAAAACATCTTTAAGTCTCCTTCCCAGAGTTAAATCTGATTATGTCAGTCTATCAATTAGATGACAGAAAATTGTATCCCAATCAGATGTTTATCTTACATTTACTGTTATTGTTACTTCCACATTGCAGTGAGGGATAGAGGTTGTAATACCTTGAGCCATATATATTCTAGAGATTGGGACATTTAAAAGAGCCCCTGCCTTATCTTGCAATTCCTAATGAGGTGTAAAGAAGAAGTCTTAATTGGTGCTAACTCATCAGAAGAACAAGGTCACATGGGGACCTGTCTTAAACCTTTTATTGGCATTTATTAACTCTCTTAGCAAATATTTCTCTAATTTTAGTAACATAATCTGAACATTTGGTCTTATTAATCATTTGTTAATTAACTGTCAAAAGCCTTTTAAAACAGGGAGCAGCTAGGTGGCTCAATGGGTTCAGAGCCAGGTATAGAGATAGGAAGTCATAGGTTTAAATCTGGCCTCAGACACTTCCTAGCTGTGTGACCCTGGGCAAGTCAGTTAACCTCCATTGCCTAGCTCTTACTGCTCTTCTGCCTTATTGGTTCTAAGATAGAATGTAAGGGTTGTTTTTTTTTTAAGCCTATAAAACAAATTGTTGACCATCTAAACAAGGTCTTTGCCATAGGCTGGGCCTGCTGAGATTACTGACTATTTGCTCACAAATAAAGTGAGATGTTCATTTTGGGATTATGGCCCCAAATATTTTTATTTCTTATATATGGCAAAAAGTGTTTTGTAATTGTTTTCATATAATTTCTGTGTTGTCTTGGCACTAGATAGATTCCTAATTATTTTATATTGTCTAGAGTAATTTTAAATTGAATTTCTATTCCTGTCTCAGGCTACTGGACTTTTCTGATAATATATAGAAATGCTGATTTATGTGGGTTTATTTTGTATCCTGCAACTTTGCTAAGGTTATTAATTATTTCAACTAGTTTTTTAGTTGATTCTCTTAAGTATTAAGTATAGGTAAGAGCATTTTAATTGATCATATTCCCTGTAGTTCTGGGAATGCCAAGACTGCTACAAATTTTACAAGGTTTTTTTTTTAGTGAAGTCATTTGATGGCCCAGTAAAGTACAGTAAAATCATCAGTCAACATCTGAAAAAAAAATGCTTTGTTGGAATTATGGGTTTTTCATATGAAGCCACAAAGCTAAAAGAAATTTAAAAGATAGATCATGTATTGGAAATAGTTCCTCCCTCAGTGGTTCAAAATGGACTTTACGCAGATCCACAGATTAACTATTAGTGCCTTTAATCTTGGCTCTTTTTAAACCATCATTAAAGGGTTAAAATTATTTTATTCCTAGAAAGTCTCGGCCCCCTGAAAATAATTTTTTTCTCTTAGATTTGTGCTTCTATTTTGGATTATTTTTTTCTTCTAGTTGCCTCAGTGACTCAGAATGTTAGACCTTTAAAACACCTTTTAGTGGCATACTTCATTGCTTCATTCTCTTTCAAAGCAGTGTGGGGTAGTGGATAGAGAACTAGGATTTGACCTAGAAGACTTGGATTCATTCAGGTTCTTTTCTATATTGCCTTCTGATCCTAGATTAATCACTTAACCTCTCAGTAGTAAGTAGTATGTAGATTTTTAAAAAACTCTTACCTTCTGTCCTATAGGCAATAGTAAATATTACTTCCAAAGCAAAAGAATGGTAAGATCTAGGCCAGTGATGGTAAATTTTTAGAGACCTTAGAGACCCATTGCCCAAATTGCACATTTGAGCCCCCTGCCTCTCCCTGCCTTATTTCCAGAGAGGGAAGGGAAGAAATGTTCCCATTGACTACTGGGCAGTGGGGTCGAAGAAGGGAGCAGCCTCTTCTGGCAGGCTGTAGCATGTGTGCCATAGGTTCACCAACATGGATCTAGACAATTGGGGTTACATGTCTTGGCTAAGGTCATCCAACTAGGAAGTGTTTGAGGTCAGATTTCAACCCATCTTCAGAGAGTCTCCCTGACTTTTATTTACTAAACCACTTAGCTGCTCCCAAAGACAAAAGTTTTAATTAAGATCTTAACTTCAGGGTCAACTCCCTACACACTAGACCAGGCTACCTCTCTCTGTTTTTAAGAATTATTTAGAGTGGGGGTAGCTAAGTGGTATAGTAAAAGACCTCAATTCTTATTTGCCCTCAGGTATTCCTAGCTATGTGACACTGGACAAGTCACTTAACTCCATTTGCCTAGCCCTTGCTCTTCTGTTTTAGAGTTGTTATTTGCTGTGGGGTGAGCCAGCCTCCCACAGGAAATGGGGTCTTGGAGGTGGGACGGTGTCATTAAAATGATGGATGGGACACAACTTTTGCATTTAACCCACAGCACAGGTTTCACAGGATAAACTGCTCCATCTTGACTGAGGCCTGGCTTTATTTTTATACACATCTACTTGGCACACAGTTTCATTCTCAACATACATGTTTCCATAGAATCTAACAGCAGACAGGAAGCCTAGGGAGATAGCCAATGAAACTTTGTTGCTAAGTGCAGGATCAGAGGATAGAATCAACATGACCCAGATATAGGTTAGGGAATTCAGAGCACAGATTTGCCAGAAGCTTTTATGCCTAGAAAAGAGGGACCTATCTACGTGGATATATAAGAATCCTTAGGTTTAATTTTGTAAGTGCTCTCCTGGTAATATCCTAAGGGGATAGAATGGGGCATCTGTAATTAACCCTGCAAGCATGTTGCTCTAATTTATTTTTCCTGTGGCTAAGTAAGATTAATAATCATAGCAATTCCAATAAGGGAATGTTAATAATGAAGTTCACTTAGGGGGGTTTCAGTGGGTGTTTCTATTCTTCCTGGGGGCTGCTTTGTAGTCCCCAGTTTCCACGTGGACCGTGTCATACAATGTGGTCTTTGATGGCTCCTGGCAGTTTTTGAAACTGAAAATAAGAGGTTTTATTTTAAAAAATAATAATTATAACTAGAAACAAATTATTTGCCCAGGCATTGGGAAGTGTCTTAACATTGTGAAATATGAATATAATGGAGTATCATTGCATCATAAGCAATGAGGACTATGAAGAATTCAGAGAAACATGAAAAGACTTGTGGGAAAGGTTTTGGGGGGGAAAAAAAGCAGAACCGGATTACACAGCATGATTGCTAATGTAAAAGAAAGTCAACATGGAGAGGCAGTAGTAGAAAGTTATAGTCAGATACAGAGAATAATATTGGTACCCACTGTACCATCAAAGTTGAAGGACATATTCCTTTACTATCTTATAAACTGTTGATTTACTTTGTATAGGTAGGTTGATTGTATGTTTGCTGGCAGGTATCTTTTGTATCAGATTCAGGGGGTTTTGTTGTTGTTAATGCATTGTTTTCCCTGTCCTTGAATTTAATAATTTAAAAAATCTCTCCAGGGTATGTGTAGTCTTCCAGATTATGTGACATTTAAGAGCTTCCCTGGAATCCCGTTACAACATATCTTCAGTGCTGCGGGAGATGACTTACTAGACCTCATACAGGGTTTATTCACATTTAATCCTTGTACACGCCTCACAGCTACTCAGGTATTTAAACATATCTTTTAAAAAACATGTTAAATAATCTGAAGATCTTAAGAGTGTTTCATGTAATAAAAATGTTCTTTAATGTAATGGTAGTTATTACACCTTGAAAGTAAAGTTGCTCTTTGCAGCATCCCAATAATACTTTTAAGTGTCTTATTTTGAAACTAGGAAAAATAAGGAACTGGGTTTCATTTATATATCTTTTGTGACCTAAATTAGAGGAATGCTTGAAATTAAATTGAAATTAAAATAAAAAAATTTAGACCATGATTACCAAAACTTGGCAAGTTATAATACCTGGAAAAAGTTTGTTGAAATTGAAGGGTATATTCTTTCAAGCTTGTGTCATCGTATGAAAAGTTTGACTTTTATTTTGGATTTAGGCCTAGAGTATAAAATACAATAGATGGCATAGTTAGAAAGCCCCAAACCAGAATTCTAGTCCCAGCCCTGATAGAGTTTAGCTGGGAGATCCTCAGAAAGTCACTGAGCCTCTGTTTCCTCATGTGAACTGAAGAAGTTATATTAGATGACCTTAAAGGTTTCTTCCAGATTTGTGGTCCTGTCCTACTTAAAATGGCCATTATTTGACGATTTCTGGATAGTAATATATTTGTTCAATTTTTAGCACCATTCGAAACCCTAAATTTTTCAGATTCATTTTTTGAAATATTTTTTGTTGTTGAGAAGTTTCTCTTGCGTCTGACTTTTTGTGACCCCATTTAGGGTTTTCTTGCAAAGGTACTGGAGTGGTTTGCCATTTCCTTCTTCAGCTCATTTTATAGATGAAGAAACTGAGGTCAACAAGGTTAAGTGCCTTGCGCAGGGTCACACAACTAGGAAGTGTCTGAAGCTAGATTTGAACTCTGAAAGATAAGTTCTTCTGATGTCAGGTCTGGCACTGTCCACTTTTCCACTCTGCTGCCCATATTGAAATATTTAGAATTACACTAAAAGTAGAAATAAAGGTATTATAATAGCAAGGCCATTTCTAGTGCAGAAATAATGCTTTGTTAATGCAGTGTAAGTACAAAGCAAAGTAAATAAGGCCAAGAAAACAACATGCATAATTACAACAACAAATGGCAGGAAAAAATGAAAATTATAAAGAATAAACATGATTTGAAAGAGATATAAGAAGATATTCTCCACCCAGTTCCTCTGTCTGTAGATGCTATACATTGTATGTAACTTTTTCAATATTGGTCAGTTATGCTGACTTTTTTCCTCCCTCTTTTTCTTTTTTTGTCATTGTTAAATAGGATAGGGAGAGGGAGAAACTATGGTGTTGCAAAAGACAGCAATAAAAACATTTTTTAAACAAGAAGACACAGACTTCTTTTAAAAAAAAATGAATATTAAGGGGGCAACTGAGTGACTCAGTGGATTGAGAGCCAGACCTAGATATGGAGATCCTGGGTTCAAAATCTGGCCTCACACACTTCCTATTGTGTGACCCTGGGCAAGTCACTTAACCCCCATTGCCTTGCCCTTACCACTTTTCTGCCTTGGAACCAATATATGGTATTAGAAAAGAAAGAAATGAAATTAATATTTAGAAGCTGTTTACTAAGCTCTAGTAGACCTATTTTTCCTATTTGAATTATAATTAATCCTTTAACCTTCAAATAAAACACCTACTAAGAAGGAGGGGGAGTGCAATACAAAATCTTTAAACCGAGATGTAAAGTATAACAGAATATGCTTTTCAGAGAAAAGCCAACAAGTTCTTCCACTGCCACCCATGGTGTTTAGTGCTTTGTGGCTATAATGAGCAATCAAAGAAGAACATTTTCCCCTTCTCTTATTAATGGAATTGCCTAAACTTGGGCTATGCTTTTAGTTTGGGCATTTCTTATACAACTTGCATTTTTAGGACTACTAGTAACTTGGGAAATTTTTATGCCCCTATTAGATATGCTTCGTTCTTACTGAATAAACAACTGGGAATTCTGTCATGTTACTAAGCATACACTTTGTTCAGTCTAGAGAAAAGAGGGAATAAGAGCAGCTATGTGACTCAGGCTGGGAGTCCGAAGGTCCTGGGTTCAAATGTGGCTTCAAGATATATCCTAGTTTTTGTTAATTTTCTGTCTTAGAATTGATACTAACACCAGAAGGTAAAGAGTTTAAAGAAGAGAAGGAAAAAAGGAATATATTGAAAAGTTGAGGTGCTCATTGAAAACTATCTTGGTACTTTGGCTTTCTTTTCTTTCTGTCTTTTTTTTTTAAGGCTTTGAAAACTAAGTATTTCAGCAATCGACCAGGGCCTACTCCTGGGTGCCATCTGCCAAGACCAAACTGCCCTGTAGATGCCATGAAGGAGCAGCCAAATCCAGCTGTGGCAGCAAAACGAAAGCGGACAGATGCGTTGGAACAAGGTAGAATGCCTAGGTTCTTAAGAAATAAACAACTCAATAGACTATAGATCCAGATATTAATAATGATAATAATAGTTTGCATTTATATAGTGCTTTGAAATATAAGCACTTTATAACTTATCTCATTTAATCCTTACTGCAGCCCTAGGAGCTAAGTGCTATTCTTATCTTCCTTTAGCTATGAGGAAACTGAAGCAAACAAAAGTTAAATGACTTGCCCAGGTGTAAAAATTTAAATTAAATCTTAATAGTAAAGATATTATATTTTAAGGGATTTATTAAATGATCATTAGAAATCAAGGAATAAGGAGTATACAAAATAAAAACCATGTGCCCATGGTTGATTAGCCATTTTCAAAATCCCCACTCATCACCATCACCATGCTGGCTACACGCCAAAGAGGCTGAGCAGGACTGCCTACTGAATATTCATTCCCTGTCTACAGAAAATATATAATGACAGGAAGTCGGTGGGTTCCCAGGAAATGTAGTTCTTTTTTAGGATAACAGATTTTCAATTATACATTCCCCCCTGATGACTAATTTCAGGGGCTAGTCTCTCCAATTTGATCATTTAACATAATCAACTTTTATACTACAGTAATTTGGGGATAAAAGGGAAAAGAACAAAACCAATGATTTCTAGGCACATTGACAAAAAGCCAGTCAGGGGTCAGTCCCCTTCGGCATAAGAGTATACATACAAAACAAATGCATTCAACCCCACACAGTTCTAATCACCATATCCCAAAAGTTCACTCTGGATCTTTTGGTGCAGTGTGTTGTCTGTGTAGGCATCTTCATGGTGCCTTTTCCAAACAGTTCACTTTCTGGATTCAGAGAGGTAGCATGTTTCTTAACCTAAAATTACTCTCAAAAAAAATTTACACTTTGTATTTTAGAATAATAATAATAATAATACATTCCCCCATGAAGAGGGTATTAAAAACACAGGGATCAATTAGGAATGCATGGCTGAGTTATGAGGTATATGAATCATTTGGCAAGAGAAACAAAAAAATTCCAATAAAAGAGAAAAGATAACTTCTGGATGAAATATGGACCATCAGTCTTATGTGTAAAAATTCTAAGTAAAAGAAAAATAAATTTATAACAGGTCCTTGAATCAGTGCCCAAATAAAGTAAATTTCTATCCCACAAGTCTGTAGGACAAAATACAGTAATATTTCATTTACCCATTTTCAGCCAAGACTACAGGAAGTTGCCATACTATGAAAGACAGAATAGGGACTAGATTATAGGAACCAGGTAGGAGCCAAATTTGAGATACTTGGTAGAATGTGGGACAAGGAAGACCCGTCTCTGACATGTGTCAAAATAGCTGCAACCTCAAACCCCAAACAAGTTCAAGTCCTCTTATCTTGGCTCAAAATTTCATCAATCCCATTGGGATTGGTTGGTCTCTTTGACCTTGTGATTGATTGGCACTATGCAGTTTAGCTTTGTATTTCTTTGGCATCATGCAATGTTTCTTTTTGTATTCTCTTGCCCTGGAATCAGACAGAATCATTAAACAAAGTCCCATAATTTTTTAAAACAAATCAGTGGCATCATTTTTATAGTCTAAAGATTTTGGGGTATATTTTGACATTAGGGCAAATGGATCTTAAACTTATATTACTTCAAAATCAAAAAAGTTAAAGAAAATCTTAATCCTGGTGACATGTGCTTCAAATACAAAAAGGAGAGAAAAAATTAAACTGAAATAGCATATTGCACATGCAAGCAAAACAATAATAAAAAATTTTAAAAAATAAAAAATATATAGCTTACAATCATTGATACAGTGTATCAGGTAAGAAAAGGTAGAATACGGGGGCAGCTGGGTAGCTCAGTGGATTGAGAGCTAGGCCTAGAGATGGGAGGTCCTAGGTTCAAATCTGGCCTCAGACACTTCCCAGCTGTGTGACCCTGGGCAAGTCACTTGACCCCCATTGCCTAGCCCTTACCACTCTTCTGCCTTGGAGCCAATACACAGTATTGACTCCAAGACGGAAGGTAAGGGTTTAAAAAAAAAGAAAAGGTAGAATACAAAGATTTCTCACCCCAAAAATGCAATGTATTTCCTTTTTCAAACCTGGCCATGATCCACTCTGAATGCAAGTGATTTTCACAAAGTAATAGTTTTTCATAAAGAACAGTAATACAACAGGTAATGCACATTCAAAAAGTATCAAAATCCCCAAAGTTATAATAGCCCATTTAATGACAATAGCAAACAAACCCACTATCATATTTTACATGAATCTGCTATATGACATTTAACAGATCTTTGTCACAAGTTTTTCAGGTGTAGTAATGTTTCAACCTTGGTTGAGATGTGTATATATATATTTTAATCTATTACTGCCATCATTATAAAAATGTGGCAGAGGAGTTTAGAAAAAACCAAACCTCTGTACTGTTGATGTTGGGTCTAAACATGTCACTAAGAATCTAGATCATTCTGGTGGAAGGGTATAGTAAGCTGAGGAGTTATAAATGAGTGACACTCCCCTCTTGGGAGCCATCCAGGGGTAACATGCCCTGGGATCAACTTTCTGGCTCCTTTGGTATGAGACTGTAATGTCCCATTCATTTGCATTTTACAAATGTGGGTGGTGGGGATTATAATTGTATTTCACTTCAGCTACTAAAATGGACCCTTTCCTTTTATTACAAATAACTCAGAGGCAGGCAAAATGACCAGTCAGAGTTGAGGGGAAAAAAATCTAAAATTCATGTTTGAAGACCCCTTAAAATCATTTTGAGGTACTTAGCTTATTAAATTTTCCAAAGGTTGTTACACAGTTGTAACCAGTTTTGATGAAGTCCATCCATCCTCTATATGACAATATACAATGGAAGGAAACGCTGTTTTTATATGGGCTTATTCAATAATATTTGTGCAGTATAGTTATAGGGGAAAGGTAACAGAATATGTCAGTAGTTAAAACACAGTAGATTAAACTGATTCAGTGTAACAGAATAGTATTGAATACATAAGACCATGAACTTAAAACCAACCAAATTAAATCTTAAACAAAACAATCAGCAAAATACAGTAAAATACAGAGGCTTTCATTTAAAAAAAAATGGGGTCTGAAAAGGCTTAAAATTTCACCTTCAGACTCTTTAAAGTTCCTTCTTCTATCCATTCAGATCCCTGTCGTCAGTACTGTGGGATTTCCAATATCGAGGGAGAACTTGGGTTTCAGGAGTCTCAAACTGGGCGGGCCCAAATGCCAAAAGGTTGTAGGGAGGTGAATTCCTCCCCTGAAGCTCAGGCAAGATAAGTGAAAGGATCAGTGCACTCATGAACTGTTCTTTCATAGAGTACACCATGCTTGTAATTAACTTCTGTTTGGAAGAGTAAAAACTTCTCCCGGTCCCCCCAGGGTAAAACACCAGTTTCCCCAGAGGGAGTTAGGAGGCTAATCAGTGCCCAAGGACAAACACACCCTGGTTTATTTGACCATCTGCCCAGGGGTCCGGGTCCAAGGACTCTTAGCTTCTTTGTGGAAGTAATTAGCCCATCAGGATCAGCAACAGCAGTTGGGGTGGAGGCATTTAGATATTTAGGAGTGGAGCCTGAGATTAGGAGGAGGATTTCTGGGGGCCAGGGACTGGAGGAAGCAGTATCAGCAATGCCAGAGGAGTCCTCAAAATGAAAACAGCCAGACCCATAGGGAGGGCGACCCGGCAAAAAAAAAACAAAACACAAACTGGCAGGAGCAGGGCAGCAGCTCAGGTAGACAGTTTGGAGTCCTCTCAGAGTTCATGGTGGGGGTGGGGGTGGGGGGGATGGGCGAAAAGCCTTGGCAGGAGAAACATGGCTTAAAAATTTATCTAGGCTATCTTAAAAAATATTGAGAGTTTTTCTCATCCCTTCTGGTTGCCAACTGTAAAATTTTAAATTAAATCTTAATAGTAAAAATATTATATTTTAAAGAGATTTATTAAATGATCATTAGAAATCAAAGAATAAAGAGGATACAAAATAAAGACCATGTGCCCGTGGCTGATTAGCCATCTTCAAAATCCTTGCTCACCACCATCACCATGTTGGCTACACACCAAAGAGGCTGAGCAGGACTGCCCACTGAATATTTATTTCCTGTCTATAGGAAATATGTAATGGCAGGAAGTCAGTGGGCTCCTGGGAAATGTAGTTCTTTTTTAGGGTAATAAATTTTCAATTATACACAGGGTCACATAACTAGAAAGTATCTTGAGAACAGATTTGAACTCATTCATTCTGATTCAGTGCTCTAGTCACTGTATCACCTAGCTGCTAATGTTTAAGAGACACAAATATTCTAAAATTTCATAAGAGGCATCTTATTAGATAATTACAGTATTTTTAAATCACCAGCAGATAGATTTAATCTATAGAATTTTTAGTTGAGTGTTATGTTTGAACTTTAATAAAATAGTTTATCTTTAAACTTTCCCCTTAATCTCTTATAGTAAAATAATGTGAGAATGTCTGCTAGAGTTAAGCATCTACTAATGTGCTAGTAGGCACTTTATAAATATTAGTTCATTTGATCTTCAGATTAACTATGAGAGGTAGGTGTTTTTATTATCCCTATTTTACAACTGTGGAAACTGAGGCAAACTAGGATTAAGTAACTTGCCAATGGTCACATAGTAATAACTGTGAGACCAGGTAGGAATTCTGATCTTCCTAACTCCAGGCATCCACTTTATTACCTGCCTGTGTAAAATATTTTTATAGGTATTTGGCTTCTCTAGTAATGTTCATTACTATGCTAATGTATTGTTAATGTATATTAAAATGAAATTCTAATGTATTATTAATGTATATTAATGAAATGTGGCAGAAATTTTCAAGTAAGATGTAACTTTAACTATACTTTAGTATTTTATTGATGCCTTTAAAAATCCTTTCTAACAAATGGATTTTTTTTTCTATTTCTTAGGAGGATTACCTAAAAAGCTGATTTTTTAATTACTGTGAGTACTGAACAGTATTGTGCTGACGGAAATAGCAAAAAAAGAGAGAGAGAAAAGGAATAATAATGGGGAAAATACTAAACATTAAATGAATGTTATAAAAAGTGAATTTGTAAATATTCTACACTTGTAAGATATGTAAAACTCTTGGTGGTTATTTTATTAAACCTATTTTTTTTTGAATAAAATTCTTTTGTAAAAAATCTCTTGTTCCTTAGTTATTCCTTAGCTAATTATGTCTTGATATTCTGATTCATGAAAACATTGGCGCCCATATCCCTGAAACTGGGCCATGTAGGGAATTGATACAAAGACAGAGGGGTGATGGTTTGGTGGCAGGGGATGGGGGAGGGGAGAAGAGGGAAATATGGAGGAGTGACTATGGAATCATCTCAGACAGAATGACCGAGTTCAAGTCCTACCTCCAACACATCAGATGGCATGACCCTAGGCAAGTCGCTTAAATTTCTCAGTGCAATTCTGGAAGATTATCAGTTGCCAATCCAATGGTCGAGGTCGTTTTCTCAGCAGAGAACTCAACTGGTGGAATCACTGCTTTAGATATTTTTAATACTCATCTATCAAGAAGATGGGACATCAGACATTCATAAAGTGATTTGTCCTTCTAAATGCTAGTACTGCAGTTGTGAAGGCCTTATGACAGAGAAAGCTCTCCACCTCCAGAGAAAGAACTCTCGGAGTCGGAATGAAAATCAACGCACATGTTTTTCCATTTTAGTTTATTTGGGGGCTTTGGCTTTATAGGATTATTCTCTTACAAAAATGAAAAATAGGGAAATATGTTTTGCATGATAATACATGTATAACCCAGATTGAATTGCCTGCCAGTACTTCGATGGGGAGGGATAGGAGGGAGGGACACAATTTGAATCATATAACTTAAGAAGGCTTATGTGGAAATTTATTATTATATGTAATTGATTAAATAAAATAACTTTACCATAAAAAACATTGCTAGTCCAGCTTTCCCAAAGTCAGCATCTACTCCTTAATGTGACTTATTGTCTAGCTGTGCTATTAACAAGTGTTTTCACAAGATAGATTTGATCTTAATTCTTTAAGGAAATGGTTGTCAAATGCAGTTTGTATGTGTTTTCTAGTTTTTAAAAAATCCTTACGTTCTGTTTTAGAATCAATTCTAAGACAAAAAGGGCTAGGCAAATGGGAATTAAGTGAGCTGCCCAGGGTCACACAGCTAGGAAACATCTGGGGTCAGATTTGAACCCAGGACCTCCTGACTCCAGGCTTCATGGTCTATCCACTGTACTACCGAACTGCCCAACTTTAATTTGTTTTTAATCTATCCAGAGACATTTATTTTCCTAAAAGTAATCACAAATAGTTATAGCCTCTGAAAGTTTGGTTCTAGTGTTACCTACACCTTTGTGGATATTTGTTTATGCATAAATGAAAGCCATAAGGAACATTAATCAATCTCTGGCTTAGATTGTATATTTAGAACTGGAAGGGACCTTAGAGGGCAGAGAAGCCAACATTTCCATTTTCAGATAAGGAAAATGAAGCCCAAAGAAGCAGTGACTTGTCTTTGGTTATGTACAAAGGAAGTAGCAGAGTTAGGATTGGACCTGTGTCCAAGTTCAAATCCAGCACTTGTTCCACCGAATCACACTTGCTTATAGTCAGGCTGCCATTTTTAATAGGAAATGGGACAAAAAAACTTAGGAATTCAGCTACCTACCCCTGAAGAATTTTCTACAAATTCTTTTCTTTTCCCCTTGAGGGCATCTAACATGTTGGGAAAAAAAGACTTTCATGTTTTAGGAATTGTATATTTAAAACCGAGATCAGCTAATCCAAATCCCTCATTTTACAGAGGAGAAAAAAAGACCACAAAAAGTTTAGATTCTTGTCCAAAGTTACCAGAATTTCATGCAAAATCTAGATACTTTCCTAATTTCACTGGACAACACCTTACTCCCAAAGAATCTTGGGATGAGTAGAGAACAGAATAAAAAGATGATAATGGGCAGCAAAACCCATATTGGCAATACAAGAATTTTTTAAATCTAGTTGTTCTAACTACATTAGCAAAATTGCTGAAGACTTTGAATGACATAAATAATTCATTTTCCTTTACTATTGATCTTTCTTGGCCATCTGCTTTATTGCACAATTTCTGGAAATATGTTTGAACCATTGGAAGGCAAAGAATGAGACTGGAGAATGAATGAGTCTTGAAGAACCATGACTTTCGCCATCTATCTGGATGTTATTCAGTCAGTGAGAGTTCTGACTACCAAAAAGGTTACCTTTCTTCCCCTGGGGGTTGAAATATCACATTCCCCCCTCCCAAAAGAAGCTCTAGAATCTTCTTATTCCTCAATGTTTTGTCCTCTTGGTGAGGTTTTAGGGTTTTGAGAAGAGTTGTCACCACACTAAACTTCCAGTTTCACACTGTCTCCCTGGACCTTATGGTGCTCAAGGATGCCTGTCAGAGAACAGAATGGCTTCTACATCTATCTAATCACCCCAAACACTCTGAATGCCAGCTAGTTAAAATTGAGCATGAGGAAATATTCATAGGATCAACTAACCCTCAGTATAGCTTCTTTTTTTAGATTTTTCTCCTCTTCAACAGAATTGTAGTTGAATGATAGTTCTGCTGCTAGCCACGCTGCATTTAAAGAAGTAAATTGTCCCCAAACTTCTTTTTTTTTTTAAACTCACCCTTTCCTTCTAAAGAATGCATACTAAGTATCAATTTAAAAGTAGGAAGAATGGCAGTTGAGGTACGTTGCCCAGGGTTACACAGTTAGGAAGAGTGAGGCCATATCTGAATGGTGTGAAGGAAATTATTAGGGGGGGAATTAGATCATCAGAATAGAATGGAAACTATGGTGCCCCCTGTAGTCAGCCAGAAGAGCCAGCAATTGAGATATGGGATGGCCCAGGCAAGAGTAAGACCACAGTTGGCTCATGAGGCATGATGTGTGAGAATCAGTGGATAGAGAGAAAATTTGGTAAACTGAGGCAAGACTGGATTTTTGGTCTCATGACTTCCTCCATGCTGACTGGGTGGCTCATATGGTTGTTGTGGAACAGCAAGCTTAATGAAGAAGCTAAAAAAGTAATCTGTCTGTCTGTCTGTCTGTCTGTCTGTCTCCTCTCTCATCCTTTCCCCCCTACTCCTTTCTGATTAATTACAATCATTAAATTCATGGCCAGTCTTACAATTTTAATCTTACAGAACCCAGAACCTCCCATCTCCAGGCTTGGCTCTATCCACTGAGCCACCTAGCAACCCCTTCCCCAAACTCCTTAATCTTTTTTTTTTAATTTTATAGTATTTTATTTGATCATTTCCATGCATTATTCATTAAAGACAAAGATCATTTTCTTTTTCTCCCCCCCCCACCATAGCCGACGCGTGATTCCACTGGGTATCACGTGTTCTTGATTCGAACCCATTGCCATGTTGTTAATATTTGCATTAGAGTGTTCGTTTAGAGTCTCTCCTCTGTCATGTCCCCTCAACCGCTGTAGTCAGGCAGTTGCTTTTCCTCGGTGTTTCTACTCCCACAGTTTGTCCTCTGCTTATGGATAGTTTTTTTTCTCCTAGATCCCTGCAGATTGTGCAGGGACATTACACTGCCACTAATGGAGAAGTCCATTACATTTGATTATCCAAACTCCTTAATCTTAATCCTGGATGAAGTTTGGTCTGTCTTCATGTTGAATATAGTGGTTCATGTCAGCAAAGTTTTCTGGCTTTTGAGCCTGGACTTTCTGTGCATTCTAACAACTTTGTACCTCTCCCTCCTTACTGCCTTCTTTCTTCCTGGCCTGAGGCTGTAAGAGTGAATTGACCCCATTGTCCAAGTCACTAATGACCTTGTCCTTTAGCTGTCACATAGTACTTTTGTTTTGAACCTCTCTAAGTGTCTCTAGAATGGGTGGTCTAAGAATTCACGCAATAAAAAGGTGTTGCATCCTGCTAAAATGATGTATTCTGGTCATCTGGTGTTTGTGTCTTATTCCTCTCCATGAAGGCTGGGGCCGTGCCATATCTAAACTTTTTATCACCTCCAGCACCTACCATAGTGCTTTGCACACATTGAATTAATGAAGTATTGCATTTAGGACCGTTGAATCCCTTTAAAATTATAATAAAAAACATCCTTGAGGCTACCAAATAGAGAAAAAAAAATCACATTTTTAAAATAGCAATTAAGAATTCATCAGACTGAGCCATAAGAAACGACGAGTAAACTAATTAAAAACACTGGAAAAAACTATGTGGGACAACGAACAGTAAAATCCAAGAGAACATTATATACAACTACAGATTTCTACTGGAGGAATAACTTGTGAATGTCAATTTCAGAGAATGGACTGAAAAATGGGAACATGAAGATATAGTCCATCTATCCCGATCTGCCTCCTGGATGGTGCCTTCTATGATGCAGGCAGGGGAGGGAGGGTCTGAGATACTTCTAAATAAAATCTATTAATTAAACAAAAGAACTCATGAGATTATTTTATGAAAAGAAAGCAAACCTAGACATGAACATGACATAAAATAATAACAAGGGCTTTGATCCCAGTATCAGTATTGTTTCCAAATAGTCATTTTGTTTGAAGTCAAAAGTCGGACTTTAAAAAGCTAAATTAACTTAAAGAATTCACGCTTCAAAATAACCTTCAGAACTGGAGTACCACCCATTTCAAATATTGCACATGAAGGATAATTATGAGGAACAGCTGGGTAGCTCAGTGGATTGAGAGCCAGGCCTAGAGATGGGAGGTCCTGGGTTCAAATATGGCCTCAGACACTTCCCAGCTGTGTGACCCTGGGCAAGTCACTTAACCCCCACTGCCTAGCTCTTACCACTCTTCTGGCTGGGAACCAATACACAGTATTGATTCTAAGGCAGAAGGTAAGGGTTTAAAAAATAATAAGATTAATAATGTGACAGCATAGCAAGCTGGTCAGCTATGAGTGATTCAGCAAGTCTGTTGGGGCAGTGGTTTTAAAACTTGAACATGCCCATCTGGCCCCTGAATGTAACAGTGAGTCCACGATTTTTGTCCAAGTTCCCCTCTTTATTTATGGTCTTGTAGACTGGCTCTTGCAGCCTAAAACATGAGTCTTACCTCTCACCTGTCCATCATCCCTCTGCCTTCTGCTGCCTCTTTTTGCATTGTAGGCTTCTCTACCCAGTTCCTATTTCAAGTCTGAAGTATTTTGTTCAGGTAGTCTATTTACATTAGAATTTCTCTCTGGTTAATAAGGAAAAAGACTTGTACAAGAATATTCATAGATGCGCTCTTTGTGGTGGCCAAAAATTGGAAAATGAGGGGATATCCTTCAATTGGGGAATGGCTGAACACATTGTGGTATATGTTGGTGATGGAATACTACTGTGCTAAAAGGAATAATAAAGTGGAGGAATTCCATTGGGACCGGAACAACCTCCAGGAATTGATGCAGAGTGAGAGGAGCAGAACCAGGAGAACATTGTACACAGAGACTGATACACTGTGGCATGATCAAATGTAATAATCTTTTCTACTACTAGCAGCAATGCAATGACCCAGGACAATTCTGAGGGACTTATGAGAAAGAACACTATCTGCATCCAGAGAAAGAACTGTGGGAGTAGAAAGGCAGAAGGGTTCAACTGGCCCCAGGAACTTAGGCTGATACTATGTATCCTTACAATGAGATGGGGGAATATCCTAAAGAATTAAATATTCAAAACTAATACTTTCCTTTTAAGTACCGTCCTATGAATTTTCAACTAGCTAATAGCCAAGTAAGCCAGAAGAAATCAGAAAACAGATTCTCTACGAGCAGTTGACAGGAACCGTGCCATTTGTAATTCAGCAGGCAATATTTATACATTATGTGAAAGGGAAAGAAAGAGGGTTATTCATTAAAATGCAGATTTTACAAAGAAAAAACAGTATACTTATCTGTTTTTTTGAACCTTCACCTTCTGTCTGAGAATCTACTGTGTATTGGTTCCAAGGCAGAAGAGCAGTAAGAACTAGGCAACAGGAGTTAAATGACTTGCCCAGGGCCACACAGCTAGGAAGTGTCTGAAGGCAAATTTGAACACAGGATCTCTCATCTCTAAGCCTGGCTCTAAGTCACCTTGCTACCTCCAAGAGTATACTTGTTTTATTTTAACACCCCCCCCCCCCCCCCGCCCATGGTTACATGATTCTTGTTGTCTCCCTCCCCTCTTTTCTCCCCCCTCCTGGAGCTGACAAGCAATTCCACTGGGTTAAACATATAATATCCCCAATAGTATACTTGTTAAAGAAAACTGTGTATCATTTGCCACATGAGATAGATAAAGGAGTTATTTTCTTAGTGAAGCTGGTTTCACTAAATCAAAGAGAACTGCCTAACAGGCCACCGGACAAGGGAAGAGGATGTTTCAAGGACTCTGGTACCCTCCACCTTCAGCAACTACAAAGTTTTTATACTGATAAGAGGAACCAAGAAGATACTGAAGGACACCAGCTGCTGCAGCTGATCTTACAGCAGCAATTAAGGGTCCCCTAGAGAAAAATGGTTTATGCACAATAAGATGGAATCCATTTGTTGTTTGTGCATGCCGGACTATATGAGCCCATTTGGGGTTTTCTTGGCAAAGATACTGGAGTGGTTTGCCACTTTATTCTCCAGTTCATTTTACAGATGAGGAAACTGAGGCAAAAAGGGCAGCATGACTTGCCCAGGTACACACAGCTAGCAAGTGTCTGAGGTCAAATTTGAACCCAGGACCTCCCATCTCTAAGCTTGGCTCTCAATCCACTGAACTACCCAGCTGCCCCCAATCTAAGTACATTTTAACCATACTAGATACCCAAAACAAAACTTAGAGATAATTGCTGAAATAAAGACATTTGTGTTACAAGGGAACAGCAATAAGAAAATCAGTATCTACGTATCACACCTCAACTTGATTTTTTCCCTATAGAACTTCTCTTATACATAAAAAATAGGAAGATAAAAACCATGCTTAAATAATAAATTAAAGACCTTATTCTTAAATGTGATTGCCCACACTAACCAGGTATCAGTAATGCTACAGGAATGTAACCTTATCATTAAGCAACTTATGCTTTAACAAAATATAGGTAATATATGGTACAGACTGTTAAAGCAATCTACAAGTGATATACAGTTTACATATCATTTTAACTTATTGAGTCTTTTATAAAATTTTTGTTGTTGTTTTGTTTGTTTTTTCCTCTCTTTTTAAATTACCTTTTGATGATTCTCTTGAGTTCTGTGGTTGGACATCAAATTTTCTGTTCAGGTCTGGTCTTTTATTTATGAATGCTTGGAACTCTTCTGTTGTGTTGAATGACCATACTTTCCCCTGTAAGAATATAGTCAGTTTTGATGGGTAGTTGATTCTTGGTTGTCGATCTAGTTCCCTTGCTTTCCGGAATATCGTATTCCATGCCTTTCGGTCCTTCAGTGTGGATGCAGACAGATCCTGTGTTATCCTCACCATGTTTCCATGGTATCTGAATGGCTTCTTCTTGGCAGCTTGTAATATCTTTTCTTTCATCTGATTGTTTTTGAATTTGGCTATAACATTTCTTGGTGTTGTCAGTTGGGGATTAAATACAGGGGGTGATCTGTGGATTCTTTCAATCTCCACTTTCCTCTCTTGTTCTAGGATCTCGGGACAGTTTTCCTGGATAATTTCTTCTAGTATTATGTCCAGGCTTTTTCTTTTGTCGTGGTCTTCTGGTAGTCCAATTATTCTTAAATTGTCTCTTCTTGAACGATTTTCTAAATCATCTGTTTTGTGAATGAGATGCTTCACATTTTCCTCAATTTTTTTATTCTTTTTGTTTTGTTTTATAGTGTCCTGCTGCCTTGTGAGGTCACTTGATTCTAGTTGTTGTATTCTGGTTCTTAAAGATTGGATTTCATCTCTGACTTTTTGGTCGTCTTTTTCCTTCTGGTCTGATTTTCTTTGAAGATTGTCTTTCATCCTCTTTACCTCATCTTTCATCTCCTTTGCCTCATTTTCCAGCTGGTTGATTTTGGCTTTCAAGACACTATTTTCTTGTTTTAGTTCAAGTGCCTCTGTTTCCTGATGACTTATCTTAATTTGATATACAGTTTAGTCAAAGCAACGTATAGATAGTATATTATGTAGACAATTAGCTGTAGTTAAGAAGCATCTGTTCCAAGACATGATATATAGGGAGTTTTTCCACAGACAAGTATCATGATCTTCCTTCCTTCCTCCCTTCCATCCTCCCTTCCATCCTCCCTTCCATCCTCCCTTCTTCCTTCCTTCCTTCCTTCCTTCCTTCCTTCCTTCCTTCCTTCCTTCCTTCCTTCCTTCCTTCCTTCCTTCCTTCCTTCCTTCCTTCCTTCCTTCCTTCCTTCCTTCCTTCCTTCTTTCCTTCCTTCCCTCCCTCTCTCCTCCCCTCCTCTCTATCTCTCTCCTTTCTTTTTTGAAATGGCTTAAAATAAAGATCAAGTTAGGTTCAACTAGGTGGCTCAGTGGATGGTGCCAGATTGGAGACCACAGGTCCTTGCTGCAAATATGACTTAAGAATACTGGGCAGCTCACTTAACCTAAATTCCTTAGCCCTTATTGCTCTACTGCCTCAGTACCTAGTATTAATTCTAAGATGAAAGATAAGGGCTTAAAAAAATATTGAGTTACTTAGGTTCAAAGCTACTTAGGCCACTTTATAACTGATTAATGATTTTTTAAAATTATATAATTGTTTATAACATTGTATATAACATTGGTTAAATTATTAAATAATATGATTGTGCTTGGGGGAAAAAAGAAGGAGAAAAGGGGTGTGTGGTAAAATGAGTATAAAGTTAACAAGACATTTCAAATAAACAGAAAAAGGAAAAGGCTTGAGAAAGCATGTTAAAAGTAAAGGCAACAGAGTAGATAGATGCCCATCAATTGGAGAGTGGCTAAACAAATTATGTCATCTGAATAATTCTGTAAGAAACAAAAAAACATGATGACTGCTAGAAGCACTGAAAGATTTATGAAGTACAGAAATCAAAGCTAGAAAATAATTGCTACATTGTAATTAGAAGAAAAAAATTACAAAGTGATCAATGTGAATGCTACAAAATGACAAAGAACAAGCATAGCTTCAAAGAACAGATATAGAAAAGATCCCTAGCCCACGCCATAGGGAAGGCACACTACACATATTTTTAGACTTTTTCTATATTATTATCAATTTTCCTCATTTTTTCTCTTCTTTCTTTAATAAACATAATTTGTCATGTGGCATGGAGATCTGGGAGAGAGTAGAGGATGTTAGAAGCAAGTTCAGGGATGTTAAAAATAAATAAAAAAAATAAAATGGGCAGTTAGGTGGTTCAGTGAATAGAATATCAGGCTTGGAGTCAGGAAGACTCACCTTCCCAAGTTCAAATCTGGCCTCAGACACTTACTGGCTGTACAACCCAGGGAAAGCCACTTGACTTTATTTGCCTCAATTTCCCAATCTGTATAATGAGCTGGAGAAGGAAATGACAAACTACTTCCAGTATCTTTGCTAAAAAAACTCAAAATGTGGTCATGCAAAGTTGGACGTGACTAAGAATGAATGAACAACAACAACTGAAACTAAATAAGACCCAAATAAAATAAAACAAACAAACAACATAAAATGGGGAAGGTAGCTAGAGATGCTAAAGTAAGGTTTCTCCTTTTGACAAAAAGAGAGACAAATTTTAGATATACTTCTAAAGTTAATATTATAAAATATCAGAATTGTTTTCAGTGTTGTAACATTGATTCTATGAGAGAAATTTTAAAATTAGACGATTAGTGTTCCCTTTCTAATTTAGCTAACACAGATATTGTGTAATTAGAATTTGCTCCCCAGGACTCTCTTTCCTTAGAATCCCATTTGTGTATTACACTAACATACTGGTATAGGGAAGATATAAGTTTTGTGTATCTCCTCCCTCACTCTTTGCTCCCAAGCAGACAGTTGTTGAAGATGGGTGAGAGCCAGGCAGGAGAATTTTACTCACATGGTTTAACTTAGGCTAATACTTTTGTTCTTTTGTTTCTTCTACTTCATGTGATTACTAATAAATCTTATAAAATATAATACTTGGAGTCATTGGACATTAATTTAAATCTTATAATATGGAGCTTACTACTTTGCTAAATGTTTTACAAATATGTCACTTGATCTTCACAACAATCCTGGGAGATAGGTACTATTATTATCCCTTCTATATGAGGAAGCAAAAGAGAAAATTAAGTGACTTCTTGAAGGTCATGCAGCTAATACATATTTGAGGCTACATTTGAACTCAGATCTTCTTGACTCCAAACTAAGCACTCTATCCTTTGTACCACTGAGCTGCCTTTGGCTTTTTGGCAAAACAATAATCATTTAATAAGCATAGTGGAAGATAATTAAAATTAAACAAATCTAAATGAAATAAACTTTCCTGTAAATAAAAATGAATGTTATGGAAGGTGGTTTTTTTTTTAATCATACTGAATTCAGCAATATTTTCTTTGATTGTGGGGCAATCAAATATGATTGACTTTGCTACTCTTAAGAAAGTTTATATTTTCTCCTTTTTTATATTTAGGAGAAAAAGGAGTGATAATATTTTTCAGTAATAGACCCCCTGCTGTGCCACTTGTCAGTTGGTGACAGAAGGGTGTGGCTAAGTGTGGTTTTTGTAAGCTGCAGACCATTGGAAAGGGCTTTGGTCTCTGAGTCTTCTGGGGAGAGGTTGTGCTGCTAGCAATCTTTCTGGTTGGATCCAGAGAACTGAATTAAGGCCTTAATAGTTTTATTGATTATTAATTAACTTGGGTAGATAAAGTAGATAAATAGTGGTTATATTATCAGATAGAGAGAGTAGTGAGAGTAGGTGAGGGTTTTGGCCTTGCAGAAGATACTGCACTCTGAAGCAGATAGATGTAGGGTTTTCTAGAAAAATGTAGTTAGGATTGGGATCTTGGGTATAGTTATAATCTATTATAAGATTACTTTCACTTTCCTCCTACCTATTTCTTATCCATATTTTCTAATAATAAACTAAGTGTTTTGCATTTAATAAACTGCACATTGGCTTTTGATCAAACTCCCCCCCCCATTTAACCCTTCATACTACTAAAAGCAATGTAAATGACCCAGCACAACTCTGAGGGACTTATGAGAAAGAATGCTGTCCACATCAAGAGAAAGAACTATGGGAGTAGAAACACAGAAGAAAACATATGATTTATCACTTGCTTTTATGGGTAGATGATTTGGGGGTTTTGGTTTTAAAATATTATTATGAAATGAATAATATGGAAATGTGTTTTGAGTAATAATATATGTATAACCCAGTGGAATTGCTTGTTAACTCTGGGAGTGTGGAGGGAAGAGGGGAGGGAGACAGCAACAATCATGTAACCATGGAAAAATTTTTAAAAATTAAAAAAAAATTGTTATTGAGAAATGCATCTAATACAGAAAAGATAGGCATAGCTTAAATGGAAAGGTTTTAATTAAACACTATTATTTCAGCTGGATCCTTGGCTGTGTCAATATCTAAGTTGATATCACACTTTGAGACACTCAATACTTCTTTCATTGAATGCTATCTTATCTTAATGATAATCAGGAGAGCCTTTTCTCCAAACCATAGAGCACCTACTATCCATGCTTTCTCATCCCATGGGATTTTTGTCGATGTCCTCCCATTAAGCTTTCATAGAGGACCCATACAACATATTAGATGCTTTCCTTTAGGTTTTTTAACAGTTTTTTTTTTACATTTGATGGGTGACAATGAGAATTTTTGGCTATTTTTTATTGGTTTTCAGTCGTTTTCAGTCGTGTCTGACTCTGTGATCCCATCTGGGGCTTTCTTGGCAAAGATACTGAAGACGTTTGCCATTTCCTTCTCCAAATCATTTTACAGATGAGGAACTGAGGCAACCAAAGTTAAGTGACTTGCCCAGGGTTACACAACGAATAAATCTGAAACTAGATTTGAATTTGGGTATATGAGCCTTTCTGATTCCAGGGATGGCACGCTGCCCACTGTGCCACCTGCCCTTTGTTGGCACATTAGATGAATGTTTACTGAATAACTGACTCCTGAGCCTAACTTTTCATTTATAAAATGGGGATTCAGTCTTCTTTACTTTCCTTACTGGGTGGTTGAGAATAAAATGCTATATATGTGTGTTATTTTACACTTACAAAATGTGAGTATTATGATAGCGATTTTAAAAAAAGCTCATAGATTTTCAAGAAATGGATAGAAAATGTATAATGAGGGATTTCAGTACTCACCACAATATGTCACATCAAACAAAAAGATAAATAAAAAGTTATATGAGCAGAATGTTAAAGTGAATTTAGGAGATAAATAAAACAATCTACTTGAAAAGCAAGAATGCACTTTCTTTTTTCTTTCTTTTTTTTAAGTGCTTATATTAGTCTAGCCAGTCCTCCTCACATAAAAGCATCCAAGCTAAGGAAGATGCTGCCATAGTAGATCAAGTCAAGAGATGTATTATATGAAGGATACAAATTAGGAACAAGCACATCAACAGGCCCGCTGTCAGAGTCTCATAATTACTCCAACACTGGCACAGATATAGTGTCAAAGCATTCATCAACCAAGAGATTGCCTAGTATGGCTCAGGATCAACTCCAGGTTAAGGTGGCCTAAGGGATTGGCTTTGGTACTGAACTGTTTTTATTGTTTCAAACAAAATCAGCAAAAATCATAAATCTCCCACAAAACATTTTCAAGCATTAAGGGACGATCCAATGGGGAATTAGGCATTAAACTATGATCGATCGTGGCTAAGCATTACATCAAGACTTTTCCAACAGCATCTGATAAGGATTGTATGAAGACATACCTGAGTCATAGCATATATTTGCTCAGGAAAACAAGCACCAATTCTCTTGAGACAGAGACCCTTATATAGACCAGATATAGATGTACCATACTAGGAATACAAGATGGATTGGGTATATCAAGACACAAGAGAATTCATAGTCACAATATAAATAGTCTGCCAAATGCAAATCCCTACAGCATACAGAGAATGTTTGCCCAAAAGATCATGCTTTCTAACACAGAGAATGGTGGGTAAATTTGGAATTTTAGATGTTATAAAGTCTAAGATGAAAGAGAACAACAGAGATGATAATATGATCTAAAAGTATAGATCTGAATAGACAGGACAATAATTAAAATTTAAAACAATTTTTCACTAATCTCATTTGTTTTGACTTTGACTAAAATTTCCCTGTTATTCCACCCTTTTGCCTCTCCCAGAGATCCAGCTCATATAAAAAAGGATTTAATTTAAACGGGGGAAAAAAGAGGAAGACGAGACAAAAAACAGTCATCTACCAATACACACATACTGGAGAATATTTTTGAGAGTTCCTCAGACAGCCAGGAGATCAAATCCATCAATATTTAGAGAAATTAAATCAGACTTTTTATTGCAAGGACAAATACGGAAGCTGAAGCTTAAATACTTTTGCCATATAATGAGAAGACAGGACTTTTTGGAAAAGACCTTGATATTGTGAAAGATTGAAGGCAAAAGAGGAAGGGGATGACAGAGGATGAGATGGAGACAGAGTGTCATGGAAACAACAAATGTGAATTGGGATAGACTTCAAAAGATGATGGAGGGTGGAAGAGCCTGGTTATACGGTAGTATAGGGGGTCATGAAGAGTCCAACATGACTTAACAATAACACTAATACATCCAAAGTGGGGGAAATCCTCATTCCCTTCTGGCATCTCATTTGTTCATTCTGATAATTTTTTTTTTAAACCCTTACCTTCCGTCTTGGAGTCAATACTGTGTATTGGCTCCAAGGCAGAAGAGTGGTAAGGGCTAGGCAATGGGGGTCAAGTGACTTGCCCAGGGTCACACAGCTGGGAAGTGGCTGAAGCCAGATTTGAACCTAGGACCTCCCGTCTCTAGGTCATTCTGATAATTTTGAAGTTCTTCCTAAATTTGTCTCTTTGCAACTTCCACTTGTTGTGCCATGTTCTGTCCTCTGGGACCAAACATAACAAATATGATCTCTTCAAGACATCTTTCAAGTGCTTGAAGGTAAGCCTTTTCTCCAGGCTGTCTGCCATTTCTTTCAACTTATCAGATCAGGACATAATCTCAAGACCCTTCACCACCACCAAGTTACCCTCTTTTGGACATTCTTCAACTTATTAATGTCCTCTTTGAATTGAATGTAATATTCTAGACGAGTTCTGAAAAGAGGAGAGATTAGTGGAATTGCACTGCTTGGTGGCATATGGAATTAGGCAGCTTCCCCTTCTTGAGTTCAAATCCTGACTCAGACACTTGCTAGTTATGTGACTCTGGGCAAGTCAATTCACCCTGTGGTCTAAGTTTTCTCATCTATAAAATGACCAGGAGAAGGGAATGACAAACCACTCCAGTATCTTTGCCAAGAAAACCAGAAATGGGACCGTAAAGAATCAGACAAGACTGAATGATGGAACTATCACCTCTTCATTCCTGAAAACTTTGCTTTTTTTTTTTAAACTCTCACCCTCCATCTTAGAATTGCTATTGCACATTGGTTCCAAGGCAGAAGAGTGGTAAAAGCTGGGCAATTGGAGTTAAAGTGACTTGCCCAGGGTGACACAGATAGAAAGTATCTGAGGTCAAATTTGAACCTAGGACTTCCTTTCTCTAGGCCTGGCTCTCTTTCCACTGAGCTACCTAGTTGCCCCCAAACTTTGCTTCTTTTAATGCAGACTTGACCTGTTGTCATCATTATCATCCTTGTCCCATTATAGTCCAGACTCACTGAGCTTGCAGGCCACTAAAATTCCCAACTTTTTTCTAGAACAGCTGTTGTTTAACCATGCCTCCCCAATCTTGTACTTGTAAAGTTGACTTTTTTGTGTGTGTCCAAGGATTAGCCATCATATTTAGTCTTATTGAATTCCATTTTATAGATTCATTCCAATGCATTAGCCTAAGATTATTTTAGATCCTGTCACCCACAGCACGTAGCACAGTGTCTGGCACATAGTAAGCACTTAATGAAAATGTTTTTTGGCTGTCTGACTCTGTTAGCTATCCCTCCCAGCTTTGAGTCTTTTGCAAATTTGATGACCATGCTATCTATGTGATTGTAGAAATTTGGGCACAGACAGAAGACATGGCATACAAAGCAAAGAGAGCAAAGACACATGGACCCCAGATCATCGGGGGAGGTGAGAGAGAGATAATTCCATGGAAGTTTGAAGAAGGGACAGTTGGACCACCAGCTGGCTGGACTTCACTTTTGCTTGAAGGTGGTTTGAAGTCAGACCACTTTACCTTCTCTCTGGTCATTACCTTTTCTACCTCTAACTGGAGCTGAAAAAGATATTCTTGCCCAGAAAAGACTTCTAGCAATGTTGATATTATCTTCCCTTAGGGGAACATATTTTTGTCCTTTTGAAAAGACTTATTTCAAAGCCTTCAACCAATATTACAACTTAGAATTAAGGAAACCCTTTCCCTCTTTCCTAGCCTCATCCTTATTTCCTTCTCCCCAAAAGAAAAAAAGATCCTTTAACTAAAGAAATTAGTTTGAAGAATTTTCTTATTAGAGAGAAGAATTTGACTTACTATCCATGAAGAAAACCTCCATTGGACTACTTGGTGAGAAAGAACAGGAAGTAGAGAGGGGGGAGCTCTGGATTCAGCTTCTTTCATTCAACTACTTCCTGGTGTGATGTCTTCTGATTTCCCCAATTATATCTCACCAATTCCCCTCTCTAGCACATATTTCTTCATCTAAGTCATTAATAAAGATGTTAGAGCACAAAGCCAAGAGAAATCTCTAGGATCCTCTATTAGAAATTATCTTCTGCCATGAAATCACTGAACTATTAATAATTATCCTCTCAGTCCAATCATCCTACCAGTTATGAATGCATCTAATTGCATGAGCAAAGGCCATATCTTTCCATCTTCTTCAAAAAAGTATGGAAGGCTCTGCTAAAATCTAGGTAAATTTTATTTAAGTATTTTGCTCATCAACTAGTTTGGCAATCCCATCCAAAAAGAAGTGGGAAATGAGATTTGTCTCATGACTTTTCATTAATGAAATCAAATTGCTTCCTTTTAAGCACCACTTCCTTTTTTGGATTTTCACCAACAATTTCTGTAATGGTCTGTTCTAGAATTATCCCAAGAATTGAAGTCATGACCTGTAAAGATAATTTTAGGGTTGTGATTTAAAACTAGATTTAATTGGTCACCAAGGGAAATCTCAAATAAAATGCCCAAGTCAGTCTAGAAATTTATGGTAATTTAATATAGAGGGAAGGAATTTAAGGAGAAGGAGGGAAGAGGATATAGGATTTCGCCTGCCTGTCCTGTGCCAGGAGGAGTTTAAAATCCCTGCCTCTAGGTCTTTGAAAAATATTAGAGGCTTCTAAGAGGATAAAGTTGGAAAAGTAAAGGAGGGAAACTCAGCCAGAAACTCACCACCGAACCAGACAATATCTTGTAGCCACGCTAAGATGCCTAAAGGCCCAGCTGCTATCAGCCAATTCTTTGCCTCAAAAGGTGCCAGAGAGAGGAAGTGATCCAAATATATAGATCTTTCACCTTTGTGTCTCCTCCTCTAAATTTTCATGTCTACCAATCACATCAAAGGCTTTTCTCCAGGACTGCCCATACTTTTAGTTCTCATCTTCTTTTGATTAGATTATATCTTTAGAGTTACTTAACACTTCTTTAAGTTCACCTTTTGTGAGTTACTTAACCTTTTTGTGATTAATTTAACCTTTATAGTTACTTAACATCTTTTTGTATTAAGATCTTAAAATAGACTTAGCTTAAAGTTCTAGCTTCACTATAAGGTAAGAGTTAAGTACCTTCATTTTTCAATCAGGAGATTACAACTTTATCTTCCCCTAAAGTAGGCTGGAGTAATTTCAAGTTCCCAAGACATTCCTGATTTTGTTAAACTAAGTATCTTCATTGTTACAATCAGGAAATAACTAAATCCAATCTTCAAAGACCCCAGAATTCCCTAGAATTTTCTGATTATTCTCTCCATCTTTTTAAAAAAAATTGGTACATTTGCCTGTATTCAGTTGTGTGGGACCTCTCAAATTTTCTGTGGTCTTTCAAATATCACAGATAGCAGTCTCAGTAATCACATGGGCCACTTTTTTCACTACATAAGGATGTGGTTCATGTGGACCAAGTGACTTGAATTCATGAATAATCTAGCACTCTCTTACTGTCATCCTACTTATTCCAATTGGGCAGCAAGTCTCTTTACATCATTTTTTCTTTGTCATTTTAAGTGCAAGGGTCACTTTTGGCAGGGAAAGATAAACTAAAGAAAATTGGAATAGCTCGATCCTCTGTTGTTGATAATCATTGTCTTGTCCTACTCCAGCAAAGATTCTTTCTTTCTTAATCCTTATCTTCTATTTTAGAATTCATACTAAGTATTGATTCCAAGACAGAAGAGTGATAAGGGTGAGGCAATTGAGTTAAGTGACTTACCCAGGGTCACACAACTAGGTAGTGTCTGAGGCCAGATTTGCTTCAGCTCATTCTTAACTTTATCATTCTCCACATTATTTTTCTAGAACCATGCCATACTCCTATCCATCCTCTGTTACCTAACCTTAGATTTTACGTTCTTTGTTGTTGTTAAGTTGTTCTCAATCATGCCTGACTCTTTGTGACCCAATTTAGGGTTTTCTTGGCAGAGATTCTAGAATGACTTGCCATTTCCTTCTCCAGTTCATTTTGTAATTGAGGAAACTGAGGCCAACAGGGCTAAATGACTTTTCCAGAGTCACACAGCCAGTAAGTGTCTGGGATCAGATTTGAACTCAGAAAGATGAGTCTTCATGAGTCCATATCTAGTACTTTATCCACTGCATTAAAAAAAAATCTAAGTGGGTGAGTTCCCCAAACATTCACTTTACCCTTAAATCTCAAACACCTCTCCCTGTTGGAACTGTTTTCCTTTATGTTTTCAGAATTTCATTCTTGAAGATCTCTAGTCTTGGGGCAGCTATATAGCAGAATAGATGAAGTGCCAGTCCTGTGATCTCAGACACCTCCTAGCTATGTGACCCTGGGCAAGTAACCCCAATTGCCTAGTTCTTGCTGCTTTTCTGTCTTATAATTGATACTAAGACACAAGGTAAGGGTTTCTAAAAAATCTCTTTCTCTTGGGCTAGCTTCCTCCATAGCACTTTAGACACTGGGATCCTACCAGTATTTTCTATGAACACTTTGAAGTCTGCCTTCTAAAATCTAGACTGTCCAACAACCAAAACTGAATGTTTTTGCCTTTATCATAAACTCTAGGAAGGAGTGATCACTTCCCCATAGGTTCCCATCATTTCAACCTCAGAAACCAATTCCTTCTTGTTACTGAGAATTATATGCAGAATGGAATTTCTTCTTGTTGGTTCCTCCTCCTTTAGGACAAAATGATCACTAAGATAACACAAGAAGTTGTTTGCTAGAATAACCATTAGCAAAGAGGAAACAAAATTATTGTTGTTATTTTAGAGGAAATGATAACATACACAGAGAACGCTAGAGAATCAATTAAAATGTATTGAAATAATAACTTTCAGCAAAGTTGCATAATAAAAAAATAAATCCCCATCAATCATCAGTCTTCTTATATATTACCAATGAAATCCAGTAAGAAGAGCTAGAAAGAGAAATTCCATCCAAAATAACTAAAGGAGTTATCACATTTTAGGGACTGATTGAGCAAGAGTCACCCAAGAACCATATGAATCTAACTACAAAACACTGCAGAAATAAAGGCAGACCTAAATAATTGGAGAAACATTAATTGCTCACAGATAAATAAAGCTAATTTAATAAAAATGACAATACCATCTAATTTATTTAGTGCTATCACAATTGAACTACCAAAAGAACATTTTAAATAACAGAGGTTCATATGGAGAAATAAAAAATAAAAAATTTCAAAGATGATAACAACAACAACAACAACAACAAAAAACAGCAGAAAAAAATGAGGACTTTCTCAGTTCCCGATCTCAAATTGTACTATAGAATAGTAATTGACAAAATGATTTTTTTCTTTTTCTTTTTAAAATTATTTATTTAGGATATTTTTCCATGGTTATATGATTCATGTTCTTTCCCTTCCCTCTTTCCTCCCCACTCCCTGACTGATGAACAATTCCACTGGGTTATATGTGTATCATTGTTCAAAACCTATTTATATAGTATTATGTGCAATAGAGTGATCATTTAAAGCCCAAATCCCCAATCATGTATCCATCAAACCATGTGATCAATCTTATGTTTTTCTTCTGTGTTTTTACTTCCACAGTTCTTTCTCTGAATGTGAACCATTCTTTTTCATAAGTCCCTCAGGATTGTCCTAGTAGAAAAGTCTGTTACATTTGGTTGTGCCACACAGTGTATCATTTTCTGTGTACAATGTTCTCCTGGTTCTGCTCCTTTCACTCTGCATCAATTCCTGTAGTCGACAAAATTATTTTTAAAAAGAATCAATCAGGGGCACCTAGGTGGCTCAGTGGATTGAGAGTCAAGTCTAGAGAAGAGAGGTCCTAGGTTCAAATCTGACCTCTGACACTTCCTAGCTGTGTGACTCTGGGCAAGCCACTTAATCCCCAATTGCCTAGCCCTTACCACTCCTCTGCCTTGGAACTAATACACAGTATTGATTCTAAGATAGAAAGTAAGGATTAAAAAAAGAAAGAAGCAATTAATTAGTGGAATAGAATGGGCATTCAATGTACAGAAGTAAATAAACAAAGTAGTATAGTATTTGAGAAACTCAAAGATTCCAATTACTAGAGAAAGGACTATTTAGCAGAAAAAGTATGGGGAAATCTGGACAGTAGCCTCAGAGAAATTAGGTTTTGATCAATATCTCAAATCATACACCAAGATAAATACTCTGTGGATTCATGGCCTACATATAAAAAGTCACATCATAAACAAATTAGAGGGGCAGGGAAGAAATTACCTTTCAGATCTATGGACAGGAGAAGTTATGTCTAAACAAGTGATAGAGAGGATTCTTCAAGGTGAAATCTTATTTATCTATTTTAATTTTATTTTAATTTAATCTATTTAATTTTAATTTAATTTTTAATTTTAATTATCTAAATTAAAAAGGTTTTGTAAAAACAAACCTCACATGGTAAATTAGAAGGGAAATAGGTAATAAGGTGAGGTAAATCTTTAGATATCTCTGATAAAAGTCTTATATCTGAGATATATAGCAGTGATGGCAAACCTAGGGTACATGTGCCGAAAAGGGCACACAGAGCTCTCTCTGTGGGCATACCTGCAGTTGCCCTCCTCCCCAAGTTCCTTACTAGAAAGCGGGAGGGACTCAGAGCAGAACTGTTCTCCTCCCCCTCTCCAAGCACCTGAGGACATTCCTCACTTCCCTCACCCCTCTGCCCAGCAGCCAATGGAAGTGCTTCCTCCCTCATGGCATGTCACATAGCTGGAGGGAAGCAGAGTACTGGGCCACTCTCCTCCTGCTCTCCATGGGTGCTTCTCATCATCTATCCCTCTGCCCAGTAGCCCAATGGGATTGCTCCTTCCCTCTCCTGTCTTGATTAATCAGGGTGGGGGTTGAGTGGGGAAGAGGTGGAGGTGGGGTAGGGGCAGGGCACAGCACTTGGTCTCTGGGGGTGTAGGCACAGCATTCAATTTGGAGAGGTGGGATGAGGGGAGGGCCCAGAACTCCATCTCTAAAAGGTTCACCATCAGTGATATATAGGGAACTCTCTCCTGAAGGAGGAAATTAAGGAATCCAAAGAATATCTGTCTACACTATAAATTGTTAGGGTGAATACTACCTGTCCTTTTTATTTTCCATAAGGTATGCCCATCCAGAATCCAGGTCTAGTCATAGATTTTTTTTTTCCCCACCAAGCCTCAGAGATACATTTCAGATCAAACTTGCCTTATTGTTTTAGAAATTCCAGTTCTTGTTTATTACCTCAACTTTTGGCATTTGTGTATAGACAGAATTTGAGGCCATGAGCTTTACTATTGACTCTTTTCTTAGGTTTTGTCCCCTGTGAGCTTCTGGGTGTCTCAATTGGTCTTCCTTCTTTGCAATTATTTGCTATGGTATCCAAATTGCTATATACATAAGGCAGCCTTTTCTCTCTCCCATCCCTTTTAGTTTAAAGTCCTTTTAATTAGATCTGCAAGACACCTGGAAAATTCTTACTGGCCTTTGATAGGTATATTCTATGTCTGGTCAAGAATCTGTGATTCCCATATTTAATGTGTTCCAGAAGTCCAAATTCCACTCTTCTTTTTAAAATATATTTTTATTTATTTCATTAATATTTTGTTAGTTATATGTAAATTTTTAACATTCATTTTTTAAAATTTTGAGTTCTAAATTCTCTCTCTTCCCTCCTTTGAGAAGGCAAGCAATGTGATATTGATTATATATGTGAAGTCATGAAAAACATACTTCTATATTAACTGTTTCAAAAGAAAGCACCTGCACACAAAAACCCCAAGAAAAATAAAGAAAAACCAAATAGGCTTCAATCTGTACTCGGTACTCATCAGTTCTTTCCCTGAATGTAGACAGCTTTTTTTTTTTTTAATCAGGTGTGCTTTGGGATTTTTTTAGATCACCCTCTTGATCAGAGTAGCTAAGTTTTTCATAGTTGATCATCATTACAATATTACTATTATGGAATACAATGTTTTTCTGCTTTTGTTCACTTCACTTTGCATCAATTCATATCTATCTTCTCAGGTTTTTCTGAAACAATCCTGCTGGTCATTTCTTATAGCACAATAGGATTTCATCACGATCATATACCACAACTTGTTTGGCCATTCTACATTTAATGGGCATCACCTCAATTTCCAATTCTTTGCCACCACAAAAAGAACTATTATAAATAGTTTTGTACAAATAGGACCTTTTCCTTTTCCTTTGATATTTTTGAGATATAGACCTAGATATAGACAAAGGGTCTGCACGGTTTTATAATCCTTTGGGTATGGTTCCAGATTGTTCTCCAGAATAGTTATATCAGTTAACATATCCAGTGCATTAATGTCCCAAATTTTCCATATCTCCTCCAGTATTTGTCAGGCACTATCTTCTTAGTTCTTCACTTCCCAAATAAATTCCCAAATAAATTTCTTTTTTTTTTCTGCATCCCTTTACTTTTAGTAGGTGACAGTGAGAAAAATTCCAACTATGCCTCTTATGTCTTTAGTTTCTTTCTCAAGATTTCATGACCTTTCACAACACTAGTGTAAAAAATAGACTCGAATACAGGACCTTAATCCCCACAAGCCTTTGCTCCACTTCCCCAGAATGCCTTGTAATCTCACCTGGGCCGAGATCGAGAAGGTATTTAAGCTGATTCAAAGGCTTTTGAGGCTCACTCAGGCTCTTGGACTTCCGTTTGGGGCAGATGTGGCTTTTTTTCATAATGTAGGTGAGGTTGTGTCTAGGCCTCTCTATGGCCTGGACACGTGTCTCTTATGCTGTATTTTCTTTAATCCTTAATCTTCAATAAACCTCTAAAAAATATAATACTCCTTGCAGAGAGAAACTAATTTCTACCTGCCTCAGATGCCTCAGTCTCCCCGTCTCTCCTAATTTTAATCTTTACACTAGATAGATTTTTTTTTCTCTGTGTGAATTAGCAAAAGTGGGCAGTTGTCATCCATTTTGCTAAATCTTGGGAAGTTCTCTGTTATATCCTGGTTATATACCATTAAATTTCAAATTACATCTCTATTAATATTATTATATTTTGAAGAGGTTTATTAAGGATTATTAGAAAATCAAGGATACAAAATAACCACATTTGTGCCCATGGCTGATTAGCCCATTCATAATCCCTGCACTTAGCTTGCTTACTATATCATTGCAATGGAAGAGCAGAGAGAGCAAGGTAGGCTAAATACTAATTGTGATCTCGCCCAGGTGGAGACTCAGTGAGATTATAGGGAATTCTGGGAAATACCAAGAACTTCTGGGGATTGGAGTCTAGGGTTCAAATCTCCATTTTTACAATACTCCAGGAAAACAATATGTCTCTTTATTGTTGTTAGCAGGTTGAAAAAAACTGCCTCGGTATCCCTGAACAGAAAATCACCAATGATCCTCACTATTCTCTTTCTTCCTGACTCTTACTTTATGATTTCCCACTAAATACTTTCTGCGGCTCTACTATATCATTTGGTGATGGTGTTGTTGTTATTGTTGAGTCATATCTGATTTTTTTATGACACTATTTGGGATTTTCTTTTTTTTTTTAAGCCCTTACCTTCCATCTTGGAGTCAATACTATCCAAGGCAGAAGAGTGGTAAGGGCTAGTCAATGGGGGTTCAGTGACTTGCCCAGGGTCACACAGCTAGGAAGTATCTGAGGCCAAATTTGAACCCAGGACCTCCCATCTCTAGGCCTGGCTCTCAATCTGAGAGCCTCAATCTCCAACTGAGCCACCCAGCTACCCCCTTGGGATTTTCTTGGCAAAGATACTGGATTGGTTTGCAATTTCCTTCAGCTCATTTTCCAGTTGAGGAAACCGAGGCCAACAGGGTTAAGTGATTTGCGCAGGATTATATAGCTAGTAAGTGCTGGGGCCAGATTTTAATTGAGTAAGATGAGTCTTCTTGACTACAGACCCAGCACTCTATCCACTGCTGCCCTAAAGCTTTGTAAAGATTAAATTAAATCTCTCCCCTGATTGTAAAAATGAAATTAACCCCCCTGCCCATTTTTAGATGGAATCACCAGAAGTGTAAAGGCCTAATTTAGTGGGGGAAGGTCTGTGACAGAGTCAAACTGCCTGCGCCCTGGGCAGTCCTGAAGCAACGCTTCAACAGTCGTTGGTTGGTAAGTGCGGGGGATTCCAAGAGAGAGAAAACCTAGTCTCTGCCCTCGGGAAGCTCACAGTCTAATGGGAAGACAACATATAGAAAGGGATGAGGGGAGCATCGGGACACGATGAGTCCTTCAGCCTCGGGTGTCCTCCTTCGCGGAGAAGCTCTCCAATGCCCACCCTCCGCCCTCTCCACTTAGGAGGAGGGAAGGGTCCCAGAGGGGAGGCTTTTTCAACCAGGCTGTGTCTCCCGAGAGACGGAGGGGTAGAATTTGTGTCCTTCTAAAACGTTATCACCAGCTTGACCACCAGGTGGAGGTGTTTCGGCGATAGTGATTTATGACAGCCCCAAAGCAAGGTGTGAGCAAGTTGCTGTCTGTATCTCAATAGGCACAAAGATGGAATTACAATTCTTTTGAAGCATTGAAAGAAATCAAAACAATAATTCTCTTTTCACACTTTTTTTTTTGGGGGGGGAAGGACTTAATGGTATAAAAACGATTGTGGCTACCATGAAAATAATCTATTTACTGATCAGGGAATGGCCAAATAAAGGGCAGTATATGAATGTGATAGGAGATATGCAGAAGAAAGCAGAATGAGAACATCTCATATGTGGACTTTAATTATTTCAAAAGCAATACAACTTTATAAGCATATAGAGAGAGTATATTAAAAACCATTATCTTGTCATTGTTACAGTGTCCAACTTTGTTCTGTTGTTTTAGAAGAGGACTAGTGAAGGGGCAGCTGGGTGGCTCAGTGGATTGAGAGTCAGGCCTAGAGATTGGAGGTCCTGGGTTCAAATCTGGCCTCAGACACTTCCCAGCTGTGCTACCCTGGACAAGTCACTTAACCCTCATTGCATAGCCCTTACCCCTCTTCATTCTTGGAACTGATACACAGTATTACTCCAAGAGAGAAGGTGAGGGTTAAAAAAAAAAAGAGGACTAATTAATGACATATCAGTGTTGGGATATAGGTTATATGGAATGTTGGGATAATTTAAATGACTGTGAAAATTCATATTTTTATGAACATAATTGTCTTTGCTCGTATTTAATATTTGATTCCTTATTTTGTTTTCTGTTTTTTTTTTATTATTTGATGAGATATACTTGAGGTTTAGAGTACTCTAAATGATTAATTTTAAAACCAAAGATTGAGGGTTCTTTGTTCTTCCCCTATGCCGGTAAAGCATCGCTAACTCCAGCTCTTTGGAAGCTTTTGTTCTCGCTTGCTTTTGAAATTGGATTTTTGCTTTCTTTACAGCTTGCTGATGAAATGTGAACTCTTTCCCTTTATCTTCACTGACCCTGGCAAGGCCCCTGCTATTGGCACCCCACAGGGTCAATTTCTAGCATGAGCATGCTTATGTGAAAATGTATATGAAAAGGCCACTGCTGATATCCAAGACTTAAAAACACGATCTTATGTCTTCATCCTCCCATAAACCAAAGGCAATATTTTTCCTGTTCAGATTTATTGTGCATTTTACTTTCCTAATCACCCATCTCTATTTATTCAGTGGCTGCTCTATAATAGATAGAAATTCGCAGACATAGACTTTTGCCAAATCTGGGAGAACTATCGTGGCATTCTTTGACTACAGAAATAGCATTTCTAAACATTTTTGGCTGCTAAAATTTTAGTAGAAAGACTATTAACTGGGGGGAAGGAAGCATCAAGAGATCTATATTCTAGTCCTAGGTCTCCCTCTGGTCTCTGGGTGTCCTCTGCCAGTAAATTCAAGCTCTCTGTACTTAAGGCTGAGGGTGTTGGCCTATGTGGTCACTTAGGTTCTTTCCACATTCGTATGAAATGCTCGTTAGAATAGTTCAAAATGTTTATCATTAGCTCCACACAAAACCGAGTGTGAGAAATAGAATGTCGGTTGCTTGAGGGCAGGGACCGTATCATCAATTCCCATCTTAATATACTGCCTTGCAAGTCTCATAATGCTTGGTGAATAATTGAATGGATCAAGAATTGGGGAGGCATTTTATTTGGAAAGACCTAAGATGGAATATTTTGGCCTCTTATAGATAGCATCATGTTATTAGTTCTTCATTTCTAAGAGGACTATGTATGAATTAGATTGAAGTGAGGAAGAACTGCACAAAGTCATCAGCCTCACTTTCTCATCCAGCAAGTCCAGGAACAAGACAAAAGTCAGGATGAGCAGTGATGACTCAGGATGTAGAGGAAGACCTTGGCAATTTTCAATACCTGCCTTCGTGGCCATGGCCATGAGGTTAAACCTGAGGTGTTCAGGAAGGACCAATACCTCTGGGGAGAGGGATTGCTGAGCCCTTTCCACGGCTGCTCCTCCATCTTTGAAGTCTACCTGTCACCCAACTCTTGAGCAGTAGCCACGTTCTAGTAAAACTGGGGGAAAAAATAAAGTAGTAACACCTGTATGAACTGAGACAAAGTGAAGTGAAAAGAACCAGGACAACATTTTGCACAGGAATAGCAATGTGGTAATGATGAAAGACTTGGCTACTCTGCTTAATACAATGATCCAAGACAATGCCAAAGGATGGGCAGGATGAAAATAATGCCTTCCACCTCCAAAGACAGACCTCTGATGAACTCTGAATGCAAACTGAAGCATGATTTTCTCATTGTCTATTTTTCATACTTTTTGTGATATGGCTAACATGGAAATGTGTTTAATTGATATCATTTTGCTTGCTTTCTCATTGAATGGGGGAGGGCTGGGAGGAAAGGAGCGAGAAAATTTAGAACTCAAAATTTCAAGAGAAAAAATGTTAAAAAAATAAATTACTTTAAAAAAAAAGAAAAAATGTCTCTAAACTGGTTGACAGGTCTCAGACACATCATTGAGTTAGGGTGATGTCTGTCCCGAGCATCTGAAGACTTCTCCTGCAGAATGGGTGAATGAAAATAGCATCTTCTATACCAAGAAGGGAGCAGATGGCTGCATTAGCTAGTTTCTTTTATATAATTAGGGCCAGTTATAGAATTCTTGATTGATTGCAGTATGAAAGACAGCTGCACAGAACTCAGCAGCTGCTCGAGTTGTTTTGGAGATTTGAAAGTTAAAGCCCTACTGATTCTTCCCCTCTTGTGGGATAGTTGTAGCTAGCAGTAGGGTATTGAGAGCCAGGCCTAGAGATGAGAGGTCCTGGGTTCAAATCTGGCCTCAGATACTTTCTAGCTGTGACCCTGGACAAGTCACTAAACTCCCATTGCCCAACCCTTACCACTCTTCTGCCTTGGAACTAATACTTAAGGACTTTTTAAAAATTATATATATATTTATATATATATATATGTATATATATATATACACACACACACACATATATATACACTCTTTACTAATGGTTTGCTATCATCAGCAGGGGTTTTCTTCCTCAAATGTACAAATTATTCCTGTAACTAACTCGGGGAACTACACTTCTCAGACCTCAGTTTAGTCACCACTAACATGAGGGGGTTGGATACTGGATCATCTCTTTCCTTCCAAAACTCTATTTTAATTATATTTCCTATTCAAACATAAGTTCCTTAAGAGCAGGAATGGTTTTATTCTTTATATTTCTATCTCCAGCACCTATTACAGTGCATACTTGGCACATAGTAGGTACTTAATAAACGCCTGTTGATTGATTGATTGGTATCACTGATTTTTGTTGAGTCTCAGTCCAGTGCAGAGGAGGTTGAAAGGAGCTGTCAAGAAAATGAATGCAGATATAACCATACCACTTTTTTCTTTTAAACCCTTACCTTCCGTCTTGGAGTCAATACTGTGTATTGGCTCCAAGGCAGAAGAGTGGTAAAGGCTAGGCAATGGGGGTCAAGTGACTTGCCCAGGGTCACAGAGCTAGGAAGTGGCTGAAGCTGGATTTGAACCTAGGACCTCCCATCTCTAGGACTGGTTCTCAATCCACTGTGCTACCCAGCTGCCCCCTTAACCATACCACTTCTTGCCCAATTTCCATCATGAATTTTTTTTGATGTGCTATATATGTCTTCTTTCTCAACATGCAGAATAGGGAAATTTAGATTGCATGACAACACTGGAATAACCATATCGGATTGTTTACTGCCTGGAGAGTTGGAAGTAAAGGGAGAAAGGAAGAAAACTTGAATTGCAAAAGGTCAGAAAACAACTATTAGAAAATTGTTTCTATGTGTAATTAAAAAAAAAAAGAATTGACTTGGTAAAATTAAAACAAATACTCTAGCCAGTTCCTTCTATGGATATTCTCACCCCTCACCAGAATTCTTTCTTGAAACAAAGAAAAACACTTGACCAGCAAAATAGATCGAAACAGTGCCTATTAAAAAAAAAAGAAGAAAAGAAAGGGGCTAGTCATTAAAGGCAAAAAAGAGTGTCCACATTGCCCTGAGGAAACAGGGCAAAGTCCAGGTCATGATCAGGTAGAATAAGCTTGAATCTGGTGAAGGGACCTGGAGGTCACCAGAATATCAAACTTTCTTCCTATCCAATATCTATTTGTATAGTAAGCCTTTTAGAAAAGTCAACTTGGTTCTCTAGTGGACTGAAACCATTGCAAGACACTCCATGGGAGATGCTATTTCGTTTTTTTTTTCTTTCACTTTTCTTATGTCCTTGTCTTCCTTTCTCTTAACCCATTCTTTCTTCTCTTATCCCCCTCAGATCCCCAAGGGGAATCCCAGTCCTTCCTTTATCCCATCTCCCTTCCCTCCTGTTTCTCTGTAGTGTAAGAACATTTTACTCATCTAATTGTGTATTTATTTTTCTCTTTTTCCCAGGTCTGATAAGAGTTGGGTTCTAGGGGGCAGCTGGGTAGCTCAGTGGATTGAGAGACAGGCCTAGAGATGGGAGGTCCTAAGTTAAAATCTGGCCTCAGACATTTCCCAGCTGTGTGACCCTGGGCAAGTCACTTGACCCCCATTGCCTAGTCCTTACCACTCTTCTGCCTTGGAGCCAATACACAGTATTGACTCCAAGATGGAAGGTAAGGGTTAAAAAAAAAAAAGAGTTGGGTTCTAATACTTCCAGCCCTCCACCCTGTTGTCCCCTTCTCAGGGGCAGTTCTTCTAAGGGAGATCCCATTCCTCATTAAAACAAATACTTAAAAATTTTTTTATATCTCTGACTCTTTCCAAAGACTCTCATCTCCTTTCCTGCCAGAACTCTCTCCTATAACAAATGCATCCAGTTAAACAAAACAAATCAACTCTTTAGCCATGTGAGATGATATCGCTTCACTCCACCCCTATGGTTCACTTCTCTTTTTTCAGTTTGTATCCATCTCTTCATGACCTGTTAGACCATAGTGTGCTGATGCTGTTCGTGGGGTTTTCTTGGTGAAGATACTGGAGTGGTTTGCCATGATTTAACTACGTCTCTGCTCTGAGGTAACCTAATTTCTCCAAGAATGTTAAACTTTTCAGCCCATACCCTTGGTTCCTGAAGCAAGGCCACAAAGAACGTGTCTGGAACTTAGTCTTACTATCCCTTGTCTATGTATAAAATCGCCATCCTCTTTCCACTGACCTAGGAGAATTATGACTGAAGCAGAGCCTTGAGGAATCATTATTGGAGGAGGGTGATAAAGATCAAATTAAACAGGAGGAGCAGCTATGGCAGGATTCTTGGAATGAGGCTACCTTGACTCAATGCTCCCCCAGAGTCATCAGGCAGAAGCAAGAAGAAAACTGATGGGCGACCCTTTGCCAAGCCCAGGAGGTGACAAATATATTCTCTTTGGGAGTGGTGGCATGGGATGCAGTGGATGACCTTGGCTTGTTTCAATGTCTGACCAAGCTCCAAGCACTCTTCAGTGCCTACTGCCACCTTCATGGCTTTGAGAACCAAGGGTTCTTATCCATCCCTTCTGCCACAGGAAGTCTTCACATGCCTGGGATAAACACCTCCCTCACTCACCATCATTGGTTGCCCTCAACCTGGGTAAGCCTGCTTGCCAAGACAGTTCCTGGAGTGTAGCTGCTGTGTACGCTACAGCTCCTTAGAGCCAGGAGTGAGAGCTGGGTGCTAGGGGAACCCCAAAGGAAGAAAGTGGCCCCCAAAAGGCTTGTTAAGCCCTCACACTCAAGGGACTCTTCCCTGGACATCCCACTATTGGCTAACTGACAATTCAGACAATCATACCTGAAATAAAAACTCAGAATAATATCAAATGACAGTTTCAAGAGATTTTACCTCAAATGGCAAAAACTCAATAATTACAGCTTAGGGCTAGCTTATTATTATTTTTCTCCTGTTGCAATAGCAGGATTTCTTATCTCTCTTTCACTTACAAATTAAGAATAATAATGTTTAGAAGTTTTGCATATATAATGAATACATGTTAGTTGACCCAAACCCCCAGGGAAAATGCTGGCTACAGTAAGTATCCAGTCTGTATGGCCTCTGCCTATATTAAAGCAATATTAAATCTCTGACTCTGAGGTTCATCATTATTATTACTAAGGTGGCTCAAAGATGGAACCTCAACACATACTATTTATTAACAGGTATAGGGGACAGTTGGGTGGCTCAATTGCTTGAGAGCCAGGCCTAGAGATAGGAGGTCCTAGGTTCAAATCTGGCCTCAGACACTTCCTAGCTGTATGACCCTGGGCAAGTCACTTAACCCCCATTGCCTAGCCCTTATCACTCTTCTATCTTGGAACTGGTACATAGTATTGGTTCTAAGACAGAAAGAAAAAGTTTAAAATAAACAGGTATGATTTCATAATTTTCATAAGTGAAACTAAATAATCTATCAGAGAAAACGCACTTTGTCATTAGCAAACATATAATTTCCCTGCCTGGACTGAGAAATATTACTTTAGAATTTTCCAACTTGTGGTCTAAGAAGATTTTATGACCTTGCCAGAAAATTATAATAACTTCATGGATAAAGATAATCTAAGAGGTTTTTGCCTCTTCACAAATAGTAAGTTATTATTATTACCCGTTCTAAAATAAAATCTATCCAGTTAAATACATATTTTCAAAATTTTTCTCTTATACAGTAGTTTCCCAAAATGTATAACATAAGAAAATTACATAAATAACATTATGGATTTTTGAAAAATAGCACAAAATTTTTTTGTCAATCAAATAATACCAATTTAGCTTGTTGGGTTTGCAAAGTCGAAATCAAACCCTCTCTTCTACTGTAAGCCAACTTGTCAGGGAAGTATCTTGTCTGGTTTTATCTACAAACTGCCTGTGTTCATGAGGGCTAAATACTTCAGATAAGAAAAGGTCAGTATCTTCAAAATTGGGTTCAAATATCTTAAAGGCTCTTTTCAGCTCTTTTAAGGCCCTATAAGGTTCTGAGAGAAATTTTGGGAATCTCCATTTGATTGAGTCCAATTCCTGGGTTGAAAATGGTTTGCGTACTTTTGAGTAGAGAACATCAGCTGTATCTGAAATTTTTGCTATTTCTCTTAATAGCAGGATCTTCTGGATTTCTGTATCATTCTTATCTTTTCTCTCTGCCCCATTCTTATCTTGGTCTTTTGTTTTCTTATCTTTGTCCTTATTCTCTGCATCTGCAACTATTTTTGTCTTTTTCCCTTTCTCTTCCTTGACCTGTCCTTTTCCCTGTTTTTCTAAGTATTCAGCACACTTCTTTTTAACTAGTTGCTCCAAGTGTTATGGTAGGATTTGGGATGAGGAAAGAACAAGAGGAAAATATATAAATAAATTCTGATTTATTGTTTGGGAAGGATAGGAAGGAATAAGGGTTTAGGAATAAACTTATAATTAATTTAAAAGCTAATATCTATAACTAACTAAACTATATTACTAAGCTAAACGTTAATTTCCCAATATCCAAGTCTCAACCAGGAGTCCAATTCAAATAGGGCCAGGATCTCAAGTTGGTAGATGTTCAAGTAGGTCCAGAAATCTTCTCACTGATGCTGCCAGCAGAACAGATCCAGAAAATCTCTTTCCTCTGTGGGTCACAGGAGAAAAATCTTCTTCCAACCTTAATCTCAAATCCTTCAGGAGAGAAGACAGTTGGGCATATAGAATCTTCTCCCAGATCCCTCAGGCTCCCATGTGACCCTTGATCATATGCTCCTGTCAATCATTCTCTAAGGTTTGCAACTCTCAGTTTTTGTAACAGTTTTTGCAAACCTTTCATCCTTTATCACACAAGGTATCATCCAGCACTAAGATTTGAGCCGCCTTCTTAGGTGTAAAAAAATTGAGAACATTCCTGATATAGGCAAAGGATTGAATAGCCGTCATTGTAAATACATAAAATTGTGTGATCACTTGCCTCACAACTTTGTTATCAGTAAAAGGTATTGTTGTCATGAATGCGGTGGAGTTGGCTATAAGACCTATAGTTTCCATTACAACTCCTGTCAAAGTATTAGATATGAGGTAATATATCCAATAACACGCTATATAATTGCCAGCACTGAAGTCCAAAATATTATTTGCAACATCGTTTTCTTTTTTCACTCCTACTTATCCCTTCCCTGTTTGATTTATGTCCAGTAGCCTGGGGTGGGTACAGGCTTTTCCTGGGGTGCCAAATTGTACTAGAGAGGGGAATTGGTGAGATATAATTGGGGAAATCAGAAGATGTTACACCAGGAAGTAGTTGAATGAAAGAAGCTGAATCCTGAGCTCCCCCCTTCTCTACTTCCTGTTCTTTCTCACCAAGTAACCTAATGGAGGTTTTCTTCACTGATGGAAAGTCAAATTCCTCTCTCTAGTAACACAATCCTTCAAACTAATTTCTTTAGTTAAAGGATCTTTTATTCTTTTGGGGTGAAGGAAATAAGGATGAGGCTGGGAAAGAGGGAAAGGTTTTCCTTAATTCTAAGTTGTAATATTGGTTGAAGGCTGTGAAATGTCTCTTAAAAAAAAAAAGGAAATGAAATATCTTCCTCTGAGGGAAAATGGCGATAACCCTGCCGGGGTCTTTTCTGGGCAAGACTACCTGTTTCTTCAGCTCACAATAGAAGTAGGAAGGTAATGGCCAGAGAGAAGATGAAGGGGTCTGTCTTCAAACCACCTTCAAGCAGAAGTGAAGTCCAGCCAGCTGGGGGGTCCAACTGTCCCTTCGTCAAACTTCCATGGAATTCTTACCTTCTCCTCTCTCTCTCCTCCCCTGACGACCCGTGTTCCATGTGTCTTTGCTCTGCATGTCATGTCTTCTGTCTGTGCCCAAATTTCTTCAATCACACAATCAAATAATACCAATTTACTTGAATGGTTTTCTGAATCCCCTTATGAAGCTATCAATTTTGGCATTCTATCCAGACTCCTTCAAAATTCAGTGGAGGGTAATTACACAATATCATAATAGCTAACATTTAGATAGTCCTTATGGACCAGCACTGTGTTAGACACTTTATGATGATGGTTATCTTTTTGTAAACCCTCCCCTTCTATCTTAGAATTAATACTAAATATTGGTTCTGAGGCAGAAGAACAGTAATGGGGCGGGTAATGGGGGTTAAGTGACTTGTCCAGGATGTCACACAGAAAGTTTCTGAGGTCAAATTTGAACCCAGGACCTCTCATCTTTAGACCTGGTTCTCAAGCCACTGAGCCACCTAGGTACCCTGAACACTATTATTATGTCTTTTGATCCTTACAACCACCCTGTAGTAAGTAGATGCTACAGTGAGAAAACTGGGCAAACAGGTGTAATGATTTGTCTGAAGGTCACACAGCTAACCAGTCTCCTAGATCAGATTTGAACTCAGCTTTTCCTGATGTATGCAGTTTTCCAAGCATATCTCCTTAATACCAATTATCAAATGTATTTTGCATTAAATTCTAATTTATCACAACATCTCACTTTAAATGAGGCGACACTGTGATTTAATTGCAGGACAAACTTCAACCAAATTAAATTTGCATTTACAATCACTAATGGTAACATTCAAAATCTCAGTTTTCCCAAGGTCATTAGCAACGTGCATCTCAAATATCAGACCACACAGCTTTCTGTTAGTACACTGTCAGAGATTTTTGGTGGCAGTTTCACATTCACATCCCCCTATTTTAGGAGCCCTTGAGACTCTAGGGATTGAGGAATGCCCTTTTAATGGTCCTGGAAGGATAAAATTTTAGTAAGCTCTCCTGGAATAATTTCATGCTTCAACTTCCTTCCTTCCTTCCTTCCTTCCTTCCTTCCTTCCTTCCTTCCTTCCTTCCTTCCTTCCTTCCTTCCTTCCTTCCTTCCTTCCTTCCTTCCTTCCTTCCTTCCTTCCTTCCTTCCTTCCTTCCTTCCTCCCTCCCTTCCTTCCTTCCTTCCTTCCTTCCTTCCTTCCTTCCTTCCTTCCTTCCTTCCTTCCTTCCTTCCTTCCTTCCTTCCTTCCTTCCTTCCTTCCTTCCTTCCTTCCTTCCTTCCTTCCTTCCTCCCTCCCTCCCTCCCTCCCTCCCTCCTTTCCTTCCTCCCTTCCTTCCTTCCTTCCTTCCTTCCTCCCTCCCTCCCTCCCTTCCTTCCTTCCTTCCTTCCTTCCTTCCTTCCTTCCTTCCTTCCTTCCTTCCTTCCTTCCTTCCTTCCTTCCTTCCTTCCTTCCTTCCTCCCTCCCTCCCTCCCTCCCTCCCTCCCTCCCTCCCTTCCTTCCTTCCTTCCTTCCTTCCTTCCTTCCTTCCTTCCTTCCTTCCTTCCTTCCTTCCTTCCTTCCTCCCTCCCTCCCTCCCTCCCTCCCTCCCTCCCTCCCTCCCTTCCTTCCTTCCTCCCTCCCTCCCTCCCTCCCTCCCTCCCTCCCTCCCTCCCTTCCTTCCTTCCTTCCTTCCTTCCTTCCTTCCTTCCTTCCTTCCTTCCTTCCTTCCTTCCTTCCTTCCTTCCTTCCTTCCTTCCTTCTTTCCTTCCTTCCTTCCTTCCTTTCTCCCTCACCTTCTGTGTTACTATCAGTTCTAAGATAGAAGAGCAGCAAGGGCTAGATAATCAGAGTTAAGCGACTTGCCCAGGATCATACATACAGCTAGGAAGCGTCTGAAGCAAGATTGGTATCCAGGTCTTCCTTACTTTAGGTCTGGCACTCTATTCACTGTGCAACTTAGCTGTCCATTTTTTAATATTTTCCATATCATAAAGACTAATCATATGTATCTCATATCCTTCTCCTTATATGAGATTGCCCAGGATCACACAGCTATAAAACACCTTTTTAAATAGTGTCTTTGTTTTACTATCAACTTCATTTTTGAATATCTCTCCCCACTCTCACCCCCTCACCTCCAACTGTCATTCAGTCAAAACACAATTGTTTTCTATTTCTGGGCTAATTCTATATTGAATTCTTTTAACTCTGAGATATCCATCGATGTTTTAAACTCTTCTTTCAACAATACTGATTGAGTCTAGATAGTACAATTACCCCTTCTACATCGCCAGCACTCCGGGATCTGGAAAGTCAATATAAAATTATTTGGCCCTCCCTTTGTACCAGAGAAGAAACCTGATTTTTTATGGGGTAAACACAGCAACTTATTGCAAAACTTGGGTAAAGTATTTGTTAATGGGCTATACGTAGATCAATGCTAATATTTCTAGCTCATGTGTGTTATCTGCTGTCTTCCATGTTCTTTTGTAAACTTTGACTTTTTAAATTCTTAACTTCTATCTTATAATCAATACTGAGTATCAGCTCCAAGGCAGAAGAGTGGTAAGGGCTAGACAATGGGGGTTAAGTGACTTGCCCAGGGTCACACAGCTAGGAAGTGTCTGAAGTCAGATTTGAACCTAGGTCTCTAGGCCTGGCTCTATCCACTGAGATACCCAGCTGCCTCCACAAACTTTAACTTTTTTATTTTTTATTAATTTTTTTTTTAAAACCCTTACCTTCCATCTTAGAGTCAATACTGTGTATTGGCTCCAAGGCAGAAGAGTGGTAAGGGCTAGGCAATGGGGGTCAAGTGACTTGCCCAGGGTCACACAGCTAGGAAGTGGCTGAGGCCAGATTTGAACCTAGGACCTCCCGTCTCTAGGGCTGACTCTTAATCCACTGAGCTACCCAGCTGCCCCCAAACTTTAACTTTTTAAAGAGAAATTGTATATGCTTATTGTATTAAAAGAGAAAATGTGCTGATATTCTACAATACATATATTTTATGTATTTCTGAGTTTCTAAACATTTTCTGTGTCATCTGCTGGCCTTCACATGTTGTCTGCAGTTTCTGCACCCCCCCCCCATCCCCATTTAATTTCTTATGCTGACCCACAATATAGTAAAATCCAATGGGGAAAGTTGCAATGTGGAAAGGACACTTGAATATGCCAAAGCCAGAGAGGGTCTGTGACCTTCAATGGCTGTCAAATTTATGAAGAGAAGAGCTTAGATTTGGAGAAAGGCTCTTCTGCAGATATAAGCCCGTATTCCTCAGGATATCAATTAAGTTAATTTGCAGGCTCTAGTCCCAGAGGAAACTGCAGGCTTTAGTCCTTGCTGGGGAATAGGGGACAGCTTAGGGATCCAGCATCTCTCACATGATCAAGTGCTAAATAAGATAAGAAATGGATGGCTCCACGATTGCTGGATAGGAAATAGAGTTCTGGATGCATTGCTGGGGATCCTGGGTCAAGACCAGCCTTCTTTCCTTGAAGAGATCTCTCCAGATTTAAACTAGAGTTGAAGATCAACAGAGCTTTCACTAGGAATTCTGGTATCTGGGGGCAATTCAGGGAAGTGGGGAGGGATGGGAGGAGAGACAGAAATTAGAGGCCATTGCTTGGGAGGTAGCCTTGAGGCTTTAGTCACTGGTTCTGCTGGTCTTCCCTGGGTGACTGTGGGAAGCAGGTCCACAGATCCCACAGTAAAAGGCAGGTAGTCCAACCCAGCCAGGTACAGATCTACTGGCCTCGGGTGGGGACAGAAGAGTCCCCAAGAGAAAGCTGTGACAGAGGCGGGACCTTTGGGAGGGGAGCAGCTACATGTGGGAGGCCACTAGTGGACAGCCACAGGGAAGAACAGGGAGGACAGCCATGCCAGTTACAGCTCTGCAAATGAGGAATGGCACTAAGCAGAGTCACGTGCTCTATTTTCTTTTTTTTTCTTTCATTTAAAATTTTTATTTATTGTTGAATTAACAAACATTTATTCTCTCTTTCTCTCATCTTCCCTTCTCCATAAAGGGGGAAAAGAAAAGAAAAAGAAAAGCCTTTAAACAAATTCGCATAGTTGAAAAAAGCAAATTCTCATATTGCATATATCTAAAAATGTTTGCCTTAAACCTCAACAGAAGTGCCTTATCTCTGTGGCAAGAGGTGAGCAGCATGCCTCATCTTCAGTTTGGAACTGTGGTTGGTCATTGCATTGATGAGAGCCCTTAAGGTTTTCAAAGGTGCTTTTTCTTTATAATGTAGTCATCGTTATGTTCTCCTTGGGGACAGCAAGGTGGTTCAGTGGAAAGAGAGCCAAGCTTGGAATAGGGAGGTCCTGGGTTCAAATCTGACCGCAGACACTTCCTAGCTGGGAAAGTCACTTAACCCCTATTGCCTAGCTCTTACTGCTCTTCTGCCTTAGAAGTGACATGTAGTTTCTTTCTTTTTTTTTTTAAACCCTTACTTTCCATCTTGGAGTCAATACTGTGTATTGATTGGCTCCAAGGCAGAAGAGTGGTAAGGGCTAGGCAATGGGGGTCAAGTGACTTGCCCAGGGTCACACAGCGACATGTAGTTTCTAAGACAGAAGGGGAGGGTTTAAAAAATAAAATAAATGTTCTGGTTCTTCTTACTTCTCTGTGAGGTTCTAAATTATTTAATTGATACTAAACTCTTAGGCCTAGAACTAATATATTTTAACTCATGACTTTCTCTTCCCTTTGAGCCTAAGCATACATATATGTGCCTGTTAGTATATGTGACTTTGAAAGGTAAGTCTATACCCTTGTTTTTACATCTAGGCTGGGGTTTTCCAGTGACCAGAAGGAGAAAGAAGATGCAGGGGGTGGGGGTCTGCTAGTGTGGTAAAGATGCAATGATAGGACACAGATGCTGGTGATGGCATTATGATCCACATGGCATTCATTTAGATCTGGAAATGGACCTTAGAGGTCATCTAAGCCAACTTCCCATTATATTGATCAGGAAACTGAGGTCCGGAAAAGTAACTTGTCCAAAACTATATTTTGTTAGTGGCAGAGCTGGGACTAGACCCCAGGTTACCTAACTCCCAAGACAGTGTTCTTCAGAAGGTAGCAAGAGAGACAGTTAGGTGGCTCAGTGGCTGGAGAGCCAGATCTGGAAATAGGAGGTCTTGCGTTCAAGTCTGGCCTCAGACACTTTCTAGCTGTGTAATCAATAGGAAGTCGCTTTAACCCTAACTGCCTAATCCTTACTACTCTTCTGCCTTGGAAATGATAATATTGATTTTAAGACAGAAGGCATGGGTTAAAAAAAATAAAGATGAGGAAGGAAGCAGGAATGGGGAATAGGTTTTAAAAATATATGTATGTATATATTTTTCCTCAATTTTGTGTGATAACAATTTTAAACAATTTTCCAAATTTTCTCTCTCTTTCCCAGATCCCTCAAGAGGGTAAGCAATTTGATCTAGGTTATTATACCTGTGTGATCATGTAAAACATATTTCCATATTGGCCATATTATGAAAGAAGACATATATAACAAAAAACTAAAAACACACATACACAAAATAAAGTGAACAACAGTGTGCTTTGATCTGCAGTCAGACCACATCAGTTCTTTTTTTTTTTTGAGGTCCCTCAGAATTGTCTTGGTTCATTGTATTACTAAAAATAACTAAGTCATTCACAGTTGGCAATATTGCTGTTACATTGTACATTGTTCTCCTGGTTCTGCTAACTTCACTTTGCATCAGTTCATGCAAATCATGAAATCTTCCCTTTTGTCACTTCTTATAGGACAATAATATTCCATTATAATTATATACTACATCTTGTTCAGCCATTCTCAAATTGATGGACATCTCTCAATTTTCAATTCTTTGCCACCACAAAAAGAACAACTATAAAAATTTCTGTACAAATAGATCACTGCCATCTTTTTAAAAACCTCTTCGTGATACAGACCCTGGGAGAGGTATTGCTGGGTCAAAGGACATGAACAATTTTATAACCCTTTGGGCTTAGTTCCAAATTGCCCTCTAGAATGGTTGGATCAATTCAGAACTCTACCAACAATGCGTCTGTGTACAAATTTTCCCATATCCTCTTCCACATTTATCATTTTCTTTACTGTCATATTAGCTAATTCAATTGATGTGAGGTGGTACCTCAGAGTTGTTTTCATTTGCATTTCTCTAATCTATAGTGATTTAGGATATTTTTTCATATGATTATTAGCTTTGATTTCTTCATCTGAAAACTACCCTTTCATATCATTTGACTATTTATTGGGGAATGATTTGTATTCTTTTTTAAATAAAAAAATAACAATTTATTTATTTTCCATTTTAAAATGTTAATTAATTAACTTAGAATATTTTTCCAAGGTTACATGGTTCATGTTCTTTCCCTCCAGGAGCTGATAAGCAATTCCACTGGGTTTTACATGTAAATGATTTATATTCCTATACATTTGATGCAGTCATGTATATATTTGAGAAATGAGACCTTTATCAGAGAAACTGCTTGTAAAACTTTTTGGTTGAAAGGAGTTCTTGGAAGAAAAAAGCACTGGGAATCACTGGTATAAAGGAACTCTCTCTTCTTTTATCTTAAGAATGATTCTCTCTCCTTAATTCTTGTTGATTCATGATAACTAACAAACAGTTTTCTCCTCACTCCCTCAGGGATCTTAGGGGTGCAACACCTGCTTGGTCAGAACTTTTCTTGGGCCTGAAAGGAACATTCTACTCTCATTTCTCTCTCAATTCACAATTCCCACAAAGTATCTGGATGGGGTTATTCAAATGACTTAGGATTGCTTCTTTAAGCACCTTGGAAAGGGATAGAAGAGGAAACTTGGCTTCCTCTGAGAATTAACACACTAAGGATGGAAAGATGTGTAACTCTGCTATATATTGATTCCCAGAAGAAAAAAAAGCAGAAATAGGGAACTTTAGAGTAAGAGGATCATGACCTGATTCTTCTGCAACTAATTTTATTTTTGTTGTCATGCACAACACACTTCCATATTGGTTATTGTTGTTAGAGCACATTCATATAAAACCAAAGTTCCAAAATAAAACCAAAGAAACACTGATGAAAGCTGACTCCAACAGTTCTTTCTCTGGAGGTGGAGAGCATTTCCCATCATAAGTCTTTCAGTTTTGCTCCAGATCATTGCATTGCTGAGAGTAGCCAAGTTTTTACAGATAATTATCATCCAATATTGTTGTTATCCATATAGACTTTTAAAATAATGGTGTGAGGAGTTGTTTTGTTTTGATAAGTGACTCATTCTCAGCAATGAGAGAACCAACTATAAAATAACTCTGGATGAAGCCTGAGCCTTTTTTTTTTTAATGTTTCTTTTTATCAATGCGAACCAGACAAACATCAATAAACAGGATGCACTCTATTATGACCTCCATCCCACCCCCCCAAAAAAAAACACAGAAAGAGATGGCATACAAGACTTCAAATATCTATTTTTTACACTTTTTAAAATATATACAATATATTTAAAATGATATTTCCAAAACTATCTTGCTTAGCAGCATCTCTTTCTGAATTTTACAGAATCATAGCTCTAGAGATGAAAGGGACCTCAAGAGGCCATCTGGTCCAACCCTTTCATTGGATAACTGAGTTAAAACAGGAAGGTTAAGTGGTTTGTCTAAGGTAGGAAGCATTAAAGAAGGGATTTGAAACCAGGTCCTCTGATTCCAGCAGTGCTCTTTCTCCTGTACTATACTCTTTTCTCCATCTAAAAAAAATGTTTCTTTAATGTTATTTCCCTTCTATTTTTTTTTGTTCATTGATATGACTCTTTCCCCTTTCCCCTCAAAAAAGCTCTCCCTTGTAATAAATAAATGAAGTCAAAACAAACTCATGCATTAGAACCTTCTGAAAATATATATTTACTTTAAATTTTTTTAAATTTAATTGATTAAGAGAATTTTTCCATTGTTACATGATTCATGTTCTTTCCCTCCCCTCCTCTCACCCCCCTCCTGTAGCCAACAAGCAATTCCACTGGGTTTTACATGTGTCATTGATCAAGGCCTATTCCCATATAATTGATATTTGCACTGGGGTGATCATTTAGAGTCTACATCCCCAAACATATCCCCATCAAACCATGTGATCAAGCAGTTGTTTTTCTTCTGTGTTTCTACTCCCACAGTTCTTCCTCTGAATGTGGATAGTGTTCTTTCTCATAAGTCCCTCAGAAATGTCCTGGATCATTGCATTGCTGCTGGTAGAGAAGTTCATTACATTCGATTGTACCACAGTGTATCAGTCTCTGTGTATAAGGTTCTCCTGGTTCTTCTTTCACTCTGTGTCACTTCCTGGAAGTCGTTCCAGTTCATTATTTCTTTCAGCACAATAGAATTCCATCACCATCATACATCACAATTTGATCAGCCGTTCTCCAATCGAAGGGCATCCCCTCATTTTCCAATTTTTTTGTGACCACAAAGAGTGCAGCTATATATATTTTTTGTACATTTATTTTTTTAAACCCTTACCTTCTGTCTTACCTCTCACCCCTCAACTTGGTTCTCTAATGAGCCACCAAACTGCCCCTTAATGTACATTTAATTCTGTACTTCTAGTCATAGGATCATAGACTTGGAAGTGGAAGGGATCTCAGAGATGGGAAGCATGGTACATCATTGGTTTCCGGGGATTGAGGTTGTTCATTACATTGATCAGAGTTTTGCTGGGAGCCATCAGACACGACGCCTTGACAGAGTCACCAGTGGTAGCTGGGGAGACCACAGAGTGGTCTTTGTTGAGATGTGATTGCCTAACCAACCCCCTTTACATGACCTCTTTCATAAATGCCCCTTGCCTATGAATTGACATGATTATTATTCTCCCTAGTCTCAACAGAAATAATGCAAGAGCAAAACATCTGTACCCTAATTCTCTAAAACATCACCAAAAGATCAGACCCTTAGACCCAATCCCAAAAAAGACTATCATGGGATAACTTTTACTTAGGTACATAATTCCCAGCAAAACCACAGCTACAGGCCAAGCCCAAGAACTTTTCCCACTCACAGAAGCCTATTCTCATGAAGTCAGCACACAAATCAATCAAAGAGGCCCAAGCGATAAGTACAAGTACATCAAACTTCAGCATGCCTCAGTGACTCGATTACACAAATCAGTAACTCAGAAGCCCCAGTCTAAATTTGAATCATGTTCCCAGTACCCCTCAGCCCTTATGATATGATTGTTGAATTGTCTTCTAAGAACTGCTGATTAATTACTCCATTTTATTAAAAGCAATATGTAATTTTCCTTAATTATGTGTAAGCTCAAAACTTCTCACAGGGTAATGAAAAAATCAAGCCACCTGTAACGAAATCATTTATCTTGTGTGCAACCTTTATTCTGTCTTTAATCACAATGCAAAAATATAGAATGTTAATCAAGTGATTTGTTAAAAGTTAATGTATCACTTTTCCAATTATCTCTCTTTGATTTTGTGTATCTGCATGCCAAGAAAATAAAATGGGTATACAAATAAAGATCAGACACCAGGATAGCGGAGCAGCTCGGAGATGCAAAGCAATCCCATGGCTGTAATGATTGAGCTGTCTTCCGTTTGTTATTTTTGTTGACTGATGGTTCGCCATCAGTCGGGATACCCTGGAGTTGTGGACAAGGGTGGACTTTGCCCATGGCAGAGTTCCTAAGTTTTTCAAAACTACTTTTCTTTACAATGTTCATGCAATTATATAAATAGTTTTCTTGGTTCTGTTCACTTCATTCTGCATTAGTTCACTCTAGTTTTCCCAAGTTTCATCAAATTTGTCCCTTTTGAATTTCTTATATTAAAATACTATTTTATTACATTCATATGTTTGCTTAGCCATTGCCCAACTGAAGTTACCTCTTTTGTTTGCAGTTCTTTGCTATGAATTTTTTTGTACTTATAAGTCATTTCCCTCTTCTTTTTATTTTTTATTTTATTTCTTTTTTAATTTTACTTTTATAAGTCTTGAGGTGTTATTATTGGCCCATACTTCCATATGGCTTTCCAATGTCCTTCTATGGCCTTTCCAATAATTGTCATTTTCTGATTTTGCCATCTTTAATAATATCATCATTGCACAGGAACTTCAGAGTTTTTTTGGTTTTATTTTTCTCTAATTATTAGCAATCTGTTGCATTTTCTTATGATTACTGATAGCTGTTATGACTTCTTTAGAGAATTGCTTGTATGTTGCTCTTATACAGTTAAATCAATTCCCTAATATCTTGGCTATCATATAGCAGCAGAGAAGTTTGTTACAAAGATTTTTTCTTTTTTTTCTTTTTCTTTTTTTTAATTTTTATTTGGTCATTTCCAAACACTATTCATTGGAAACAGAGATCATTTTCTTTTCTTCCCTCCCCTCTCCCACCACCTCTCCCATAGCTCACATGTGATTCCATTGGGTATCACATGTGTTCTTGATTCAAACCCATTTCCATGTTGTTGGTATTTGCATTAGAGTGTTCATTTAGAGTCTCTCCTCAGTCATATCCCCTCCACCCCTGCAGTCAAGCAGTTGCTTTTCATCGGTGTTTTTACTCCCACAGTTTATCCTCTGTACAAAGATTTTTCTCAGTTAATGGCTTCTCTTTTATCTGCTTTGATTTTATTTCTGCAAGCACTTTTAGCTTTATATAATCAAAATTATCTTGCTTTATCTCCTGGGATGCTCTCTCTCCCTTGTTTAGTCAAGAACAGTCATAGGGTACTGATGTGATATCTCTTTCTCTAATCATCTAATTTCTTAATGATATGAACTTTTATGCCATGTATCTATTTGTGGTATATGGTATGAGATACTGGTCTAATTTTAATTTATGTCAGATTGCTTTTCCAGAGGTTTATATCAAATAGTGATTTTTTACCCCAATATTTAAGGGCCTTGGGTATATTGAACACCATACCTCTCTCTTTCTAGCCTCATTATACAGCATATCCCCCAAGGACTCATATCCCCAACCTGATCTTTTCTCTATTCCTCACACCTAGTATTGCATATCCCATCTTCATGCCTCATGCTAGCCATTCCCCATTTGGAGAATACATTCTCTTCCTCTTGGAATTTTTCTTTTCCTTAAGAGGAACCTCAAAATCTGATCTCAGACACTTCCTAGCTGTGTGACCTTGGCCAAGTCACATAACCCCCATTACCTAGCTCTTACTACTCTTCTGCTTTAGAACCAAAACACAGTATTGATTCCAACATGGAAGGTAAGGGTTAAAAAAGAAAAAAAGATGAAGCTCAAGTACCATATTCAAGTTGTTCTCAGAGGATCAATTAATAATAATAATACATATGTAATACAGCAACATAAATAATTATGGTATTTTCCCCCTCTTTCTTTTGGATTATGGTAACACAATCCCATGGAAGTTTCATTTCTTCCCTCTGGGAAACCAGTCTGGCATATTTTTCTTTTTTCCTTCTATTTCCCCTTTTCTCCCTCTTTAATGTACTAGGGATTGAAGCCATCTCTCCTCATTGAAATTTCATTGGAAAGTAAACCAGATTGTTAGCCTGCTCACTCTAGGGGAGCCATCTTTACATCCTTCCTGGTGTTCACAAAATAATGTAAACTTTTTTTTTTTCAAATGGAATCCACTCATGGTGACCTTTACTGATTTAAATGTTTTTTTTTTTTTTTTATTAAATCATAAGGCAGCACAGGCAGCCACCTGGTAGTGTACTTAGAGTTCATCTCCTTTAAATTGGAACTATTTTAAATTCCTTCAAGTAAAGTAAATTATGAGCAACAAATGGGGATATCGCGTTTAAATTGGAAGTTAAATCTATATAGACATATGTGTATATGTTTTACATAACAATGCAATATTTTCTATATACATGTGTATGCACTAGTAGGTTTGTTTTTAAAATGTTTTCTTGCTATCCATTGTTTTTCTATCAGCCTCATTTTGAAAACATTCCTTCCCTTTCTCTCTCTGTTTCAGAATATAATCAGTGCTCTGTTCATTGACCAAATATCTATCCTTTCTTTTTACTCTTCGGGAGAGGAAAGTTTGATTGAAGCTTTGAAGCTTATTGGACTAGATTCCTTCAGGGAGTAAGCCTGGCAAGAGTTCTGTAGTCTCTTCTTGTCTCCCTCTCCCCACAAAGTCAAATATATCTTAATTTGTTTACTTGAACTTGTAGAGATGCCTTTTCAAGCCAAAGCAACATGGGCGATTTTCATTGGCAAGTCTTCGCAGGAGAGCCAGATTTGTTGCTTGTATATATGACTGTTTCTTTTCCTGAGAAATTGAATATAGCAGTTATTCCAATTACTGGCTGCTTGATTTGTCCAAAGATTTCTTTCATTGAAGAGAGGGGTGGAGTCATTATTTTCCATTCCTTCAAATCCTTCCCAGGCTTTCATTAAGTTCAGTCTAAAGAAACGGTCAGAAAACTGTTCAGTATGACTTGGCTAAGAGGACCATGATCTCTAATGACGGGACTTCAAATTAAAACTTGGTGGCTGAGGTGAGCTAGCCACTATATCTTTCCCTCTTCTCAGGATGTCTGGGTATTAGTCTAGGTGGACTGTTTTTTTTTTCTTGCTATGTTCTATAACATTGTTGTTACCATTATAATTATCCAGTAGTGGTAGAACAAGGTTCAAAAATAAGGGCTTTTCAAGGTTAATGATTTATTCAGACCTTTTGACCTGAGGTTGTACCTATAGACATACACCTCCAAAAGAGATAAAAGACAGAAAGATATGTCCCAAAGATACCAAACTACTCCTATCAGCGTACAGAGAACTGGCAACAAAGTAGTTGTCCACTTTGGGGAAATGTCTCAACAAATTGTGGTCTGTGAATGTGATGGAATATTTCTGTGCTATAAGAAACTATCTATGACTATGAAGGATATGAATTAATGGAGACTAAAGTGATCAGGAAGAACTGGGCTAATAATACATACGGGGTCTCCAAAGGAGGAATTGAAATGTAAGAGTAGGGGTTGATTGACTAAATCAATGAGGTCATCCTACTCTACTAAGCACAGCTACAAAGTTCACTAGGGTGACAAGATCTGGATATTTACTTCAGTTTGGTTAGCCAAGAGATCTGTTCTGATGGGGCGAGTGACTTGATAGTAGTAGCATTTAAGCCTATCACACCTATAAAACCAGGGAGTTAGCTCAGAATCCAAGAAACAAGAGCAATGGAAAAGACAGAGCTTTCCAGCAAACTTCTGAGAAGGTGTCAATTGTGGGAGGAAGGGGAAGAAGGAAAGGGCAGTGGCCTAGTACTTGCTCTCAACCTTGGTTTCCTACCCACCTTTGATCAGAAGAGGATACTATAGACTTCAGAGGTCTAGAGACTTCCCATCTTTCCCTCTAGTCCTAGCAACATCCCCAGCCTAGCTAATGGCAGTATCTACACCAGAAGCCAAAAATATACAAAATGAGGTGAAGAAAGCAGATTCAAGCTTCCAGAGTTCAGTAGAAAAGCTGTACCATATTGATAGGGACTATCTTGAGGACTCCAACCAAAGGACTTCTACAAGGAACTGTGAGTTTTCCTTTTGGCACATATACCTTCTAAGCTTGAGTCACAGTTTAAGTCCTGGGGAGAGTGTCATATCTTTTCTTAAAAAAAACAAAAACAAAAACAAAAACCTTTACCTTCTGAATTAGAATCAATACTGTGTATTGGTTCCAAGACATGAGTGGCAAAGGGGCTAAATGACTTGTTCAGGGTCACATAACTAGGAAATGTATGAGGTCAAATTTGAACCCAGGACCTCCTGTCTCTCAATTCTTTGAGTCATCTAGCAAGAAATGTCATAGCATTTCAGGGAGGATCTTTTGTACCAGCTGTTCTTATACCACCTGAGTAAACTCTTTTCTGATATTTAATTCAGTCCTTCAAGCTAATTAATATTAAATGTTAATCACAGTAGAAAGCATACCAATGGAATTAATATTAACTGATAACCAAGGTGGAAAGCACAACAGTGGGGGTTCAATGACAGTGAGATTGGGAACTATGATAACTGCTATATATCTGCCCCAGAAAGAGCAAGAACAAAACAATCAAAACTAAATGCTGTGAAATTATGGTGACCAAGAAGCAAGGTCCTACTGAAGAGTTAGAAAACCCCCCAAAACATCTTGATCCCTTCTTTGTAGAATTGGGGGCTATGGCAATGGGACAGAGCAGACACTGCCTGCAGGCTTTATTTTTTATTTTTATTTTTTAAACCCTTACCTTCCATCTTGGAGTCAATACTGTATATTGGCTCCAAGGCAGAAAGGTGGTAAGGGCTAGGCAATGGGGGTCAAGTGACTTGCCCAGGGTCACACAGCTGGGAAATGTCTGAGGCCAGATTTGAACCTAGGACCTCCTGTCTCTAGGCCTGGCTCTCAATCCACTGAGCTACCCAGCTGCCCCCAGGCTTTATTTTTTGAAAAGTTTCATATTGTGAAGATGGGATTAACCCTCCCCTGCCCATTTTTTAGATTTAATCACCAGAAGCATGTATATACCCCACTTTGCCTTAAGTTACACTTGGGTCACAGACCTCCTCATACTTAAGGATAAGTGGGATGTATACACTTCTGGTGATTAAATCTAAAAAATGGGCAGGGGAGAGTTAAATCCATCTTCACAATATCCTTTGTTTTTAAAATATTTTTTCTCCTCTCCTACCCCACAAGACCTTGTTTGTAACAAATAAACTTTAAAAAAAAGAGAAAGAATAAGCAGTTATTTGATGTATCCATTGGTTTTACTGAACTATTTTTTCTTTCTCTTGTTAAAACATTCTTTGTTACAAATAATGTCCAGTTGAGTAGGGAAAAAGGAAGGAATCTTTTCAAAATGAAGATAAGTTTGGGGGCAGCTGGGTGGCTCAGTGGATTGAGAGCCAGACCTAGTGATGGGAGGTCCTGGGTTCAAATGTGGTCTCAGACACTGCTTAACTGTGTGACTTTGGACAAGTCACTTAACCCCCATTGCCTAGCCCTTACCATTCTTCTGCCTTGGAACCAATTCACAATATTGATTCTAAGATGGAAGGCAAGGGTTTAAAAAAAATAGCTTTAAACAAAATGAGGACAAGGTTAAAACAAAGGACATCAATAAAAATAAACCAACAAATATTTTTAATTGAAGTTAAAAATAAAATGCTTTGTTCAGTGTCGACTAATTTGAAATTTGTGATTCTTGGGATATGAGAAAAATTATTAATTACTGAATTATAGGGAAAATCATTGCATTGTTTGAATCTAGCTTTGAATGGCAAGAAACTAGACTTGTATTGCTTAGAGGCCAGGTTGGTTTGACAGATAGGTCGTGCTGACTCTAGAAAACTTCAGGGGATCCAAAGATTGATATGTAGAATTTCCATTTTCCTGAGAAATACATTTTAATTAATCGATGTGTTTATGTTAAATTTCATTAATCTGTGCTTTCTTTGGAGACTCATTACATGTCAACCAATCAGATGACGGTTTCTTTGTCCCTTTGTGAGCCACACCTATTTAACCTATAAACTTCTTCCTAAATTTGTTTAGTTCTGGGTTTTGTTCTCTGCCAATAGAGGGGAATGTGGGTCTGTGGGTATAGGGAGAGGCTATATATTCCATTCTGTGTATATGTGTGTGTATATTTATGTACACATATATATGTATGTCCTCTCTCTACATATATATAATAGATTTCTTTTACAAATTAATAAAGAGGATTGAACAGAGAGTAATAAAAATGGTGAGACTTCTTTCTGAATCTACTTATTGATGTTATAATTCTCCAATATGTCTGTGATGTCCCTGATCTGGTAACTACCCCCCTTCCCCACCACACGTCTTGGCAGTGTGGTGCAGTGGATAGAGCACTGGGCTTGGGGGTCAGGATCTCCTGAGTTCAATTCTTGCCTCAGACACAAGCTGGGTGACCTTGGGGAAGTCACTTAATCTCTGTATGCTTCAGTTTCCTCCATGTTTACTATACTGCCTAGCATAGTAAGCACTCAAATGTTTATGGAAATCAGGTGTAAAATGAATATAAGAATAGTAAACATATGTAAAGTTCCTTGTAAACCTTAAAGTATCATGTAAATTCTTTATCTTTCAAGACTCCAAGTCCACCCCAAAAGCTAAGAGGCCTTCTTGGAGTTCCCTTAATATTTCCGGGGTACCTATGGAGAACCTTTATTTATAGTACTCAGGAGAATTGACAATTACAAATAATTTTTAACTATTTCACCAAAGAAAGTTCCCTAAAAGTCTTGGAAATGTTTGATGATTCAGACTTTATTTCTCTCCATTAGGAATTCTCCCATTTCTCATTTTACTCTATTGCCAATGGATGCCTCCAGGGAGAGAGAAAACATATTCATGTTTTTACTCCTTTCCTCAGGCTTACACCCAGGACTTTAAGCTCCATTTTATAAATGAAGGTACAAAAATATTGGTTTATTGACTTTGGTGAAGGTCACATAGGAAAATCAGAATTAGAACTCAAGAGAAGAAAGCACTTAGTGTCACACTCTGCAGTTAAAATTGCTTCAGCTCAGAATATTGCAACCCTTTTATGTGCATTTTGTCATGATTTGGAAAAATCTTTTTTCATCATAACATTGTACAGGAAAACTTTTGGAAAAAATTAATGTGAGTTCACCAACCCTCTAAATATTTGTTGAATTGAATTGGACTGTTTTATTTATCTTAAAATCAGTTGAAAGGCACCTATGATGTTTCAGAAAATCATTCTGATAAAAATTCTCAGAAAAATTTCAGCAAGAGAAAAAATGTATTTCCTTTAGTTGCTTAAAGAAGTCCAAAAACCCTGCCAATTTAATGTCCAAGCTCTAAGTAGAGAGTACGAAAGCATCCAAAGAAAACACAATGGAGAAAAGCAATGAAAGCATCAGTTACAAAGTTTCTATGTAAAAGGGATGAAGGTCAGAGGAAGAAGCAACTTATCTGGAATGAATATTTCCCGTGGAATGAATACTTCCCGGCCCATTCTTAACAGTTCTCTCTATACTGTTTCTGTTATTTACAAAATAAAATGCAGGCTCTTTCTATAGTGTGCAATAATAGGCTGTTTCTAAAACATTCCTTGCATTTCCTAGCCTGTAAGAACTCAGGATTCTGGCAGAGGGTTCTTTTATTTGGTAGGATTATGGTTCTCTCTAAGAGGCAGTGTGATGAGTATTGAATGGAGGGCTGGCCTTACAGGCTGGAAGATGTAGGTTCAAGACCTGCTTCTGACACATACAAGCTATTTCAGACTTATTATACATGCATTTCCCCTTGTTGGGCACTGCAATTCAGCCAGGATAGCTTTCTTACTGTTTTTCAGTTTCCATCTCTCTTCTCTCTGCCTTTGATTCAGATGGTCTTCCATGCCCAGCCATTCCCTTCCTACCTTCATCTCTTAAAATTCTTGGTTTTCTTCGAAGTTCAACTCAAAGGTGATCTGTTCTGGTAGGCTTTTGTTTCTCATTTTTTGGGCTTACAGAAGACCCTGGGATTGATTTGGTGGGTTTCCTAATTCAGTGGTGCCAAATGCAAATAGAAGTGGAGAGTTTAACACCCGTGCCCTAGTCCACATAATTGGAACAGTTCTGGTAGTAAAATAGGAGGTCCTTACTTTTATTTTAAGTTGAAAGATCAACTAATTTTAAAAAGGGATAGTTATAGAATGTTAATGGGCAGCTAGGTGGCACAATGATAGAGCACTGGGACTTGGAATTAGGAAGACTCATCTTCTTGAATTCAAATCTGATCCCAGACATTTGCTAGGTGGGAGCAAGTCACTTAAATTTATTTGCCACAGTTTCCTCTTCTGTAAAATGAGCTGGAGAAGGAAATGGTAAACCACTCTAGTATCTTTGCCAAGAAAACCCTAAATGATGACATGATGAGTTGGACATGACTGAACAGCAATATCACAGAATGTTATCTAAAACCTTTATAAAAATAGCCAATTACTTTTACATTCATTTTTTCAGCCAAGCCCTCTAAATTTGGAGGAGAATCTACTCAGTTAAGATCAGATCTTAATTACTTAACAATTTGCTTCCAAGGCATTGGCCATATTTTATGGGGAAGATGCAGGAAAACAGATTCAGAGCAAGAGAAACAGGTTCTGCCAGGTGTTTCCTTAAGTCTAAATGTGAATCAAGTAGGCTTTACTATGTATCATGGCTCTGGATCTGTTTATTTTGCAATTAACACAGGGTTAGAGACTCTCTCTAAAATTTGTGGTTTGTTTGAAAGCCTGAAGAAGGAAGTCTTATCAACAAAATGGCCAACCACGACTCCCAAGAATTCATGAGAAAATATAAAATATGCTACCCACTTTCCCATAAAGAGATAGATTCAGAATTCAGATTGAAACTTTTTTAGGATACACATGACCAATCAGGGAATTTATGTTGCTTGACTATACATATTTGTAATGGATGGGGGGCAAGGGAGGAGGGATTATGAAAATGTGGACCTGAAAAAAACGAAATAAAAAATTCCTAATTATGTCACTGAATTACACTTTGATCATGTTCACTGAACATCAATAGCTAAATGCTTATTTGTCTTCCAGAGTTACATGACTTTCTTTTTCTAAGTTATCCTTTTTTAAAAAAAACTTTGCCTTTTATCTTCGAATCAACACTGTATTTTGGTTGTAAGACAGAAGAGCAGTAAGGGCTAGGCAGTTGAGGTTAAGTGACTTGCCCAGGATGATATAGCTAGAAAGTGTTGAAGCCAAATTTGGACCCAGGATCTCATCTCTAGATCTGGCTCTTAATTCACTGAGCCACCTAGCTGCCTCTCAAAGTTATAAAGAACCATTAGGAACAACTTAAGTAACTTAATGTGTGTGTGTGTGTGTGTGTGTGTGTTTGTATGGGAAGAACCTAATGAAAATTAAATAATTTGTAAACTTCCAAATACCTCCTGATACTTCATTTTTTTCACTTGAAATTATTTCATATACACTCATACATGATTTCATATTTCTATATAATTAATATTTCTAACAACTATATTCCATAATAGAATATTCCATTTATACACCAGCTCTTATTTGCCCACTATTCTCTAGTAGTGGGATATATGGGGTGCTCAGGGAGGGGTAGTATCTCTGGTATGGAGGGCTTGTCATGCCCTCCTAGGGCAGCTCTCCAGCCTCTGACCCTCACCTGACACCCAGCTCTCACTTGTGGCTCCCAGTAACTGCTAGCATGTGGCAGCGGCCACACCCCGGGCAATGGCTTCGACAGGCTGGCTAAACCTTGTGAAGGTAGCCATTGGGTCATAGACCCCTGGTGAACCGGGGCTTTGCTCACCCAGCATGTGAAGACTGCTTCGGCTGAACAGACGGAAGAAACCAATAAGAAGGTTCAACGGCTGAGATGGCGACGCAGCAAAGCACTGTGGAGTGCTCAGGGCGTGTTGGAGCACAAAAGACAACATGGCCATCCAATGCAGCTGAGGAAGTCTCCAGGTGTAACGACCTTTCGTGCCAATGGACCCAGGCTTCCAACGCCGAGAGAGTGGGACTGTCTCTGTGCATCGACTTTTCCACTTAAATCTTCATGCATAAGTGTCTTTGTGCACAAAAACGCACAAAGACAATCGTCATCCTCGGTTACCGAGAGACTACTACTACTACTATTCTCTAGTAAGACATTTGGCTTGTTTCTATTTTTCAAAGACCGTCAAAAGTTAAATGTCCCCCAATGAGCAATGGAGATGTAAATAGTGAGTGTCAGCCTTAGAAATGACAAAGACACATTATAGAGAAAACTAAAAAGAAGTAGTATAAAGGAAAAGATGAGAGAAATGTGTAACCAGAAATCAAGGTGGGCCAGTCACATGAGAAAAGTAGGACATTAATGATAATGATAATATTACCAGCACAACACTGGATCATCTTTGACTCCAGACCCAGTACCTACTACAGCTCCACTTACTACCTCTTACTACTCTTGCTCTCCTGGTACATCAAGGAAACTGATAGCTCTCCAGTAAGTAGGATAGACCTCTTGTAGACTATTATGGGGGAACATGGATGAGTTTCTGTGTGAGAAGGTATAGCAAGGTGATGATCTGCCTCATTGGAGAGAGTTTTGGATTTTAAGAGGATCTGAGTTAAATTCTGCCGGTGTCAGGTACTGTGTGTTTAGATCTAGTCAAATCATTTAATCTCTTGGCCTTAGTGTTCTCATTAGTAAAATGAAGGGGTTGGATTAGTTGGCCTCCCATCCATCAAAGTATATATGTTACTACCATGAACCTCTTGATATTGGCTACTTTTTTTTCTCTGAGATTATTTTTTTATTGGGGTATAGAACTCAAAGCAGAATTATTGAATTAGAAAGTAGAAAAAAGTTGTACAGTCTTTGATAGTCATTGGCAGGTTAATTTCCAGAATTTGGACTCAATGTAGAGACACTATCTACGAGGGAACATTCTTTGTTCCTCACAGTTGTGGCCAACCCTGGTTTTCAGAATTTTTGTTTGTTTTGCTAATTTATGGTACCATAAGGTTGATTTAACTTGTGTTTTTTTAAATTTTACTGAGGCTATATATTTTTACTTTTGACCTTTTGATGGTAAAAATTAGATTTATTTCTAGATTAGACTTATTTATGTGACTCTCAATACATGACTAAATTCTTTTAAGTCTGAATTTGTCTAAATTTGGATAGGGAATTAAAAAAAAATTAACTTTGACTCTTCTTATCTACTGGACTAACAAGATCAGGAATCAACTTATTTAAATAAGGAAGCTAAATTTGTCAAAGAGAAAAAAGTGGGTGGTGGGTGATTATTTTTGAAAAATACACAAATAAATGTTTACTGACTGGAACAGCTTAGGTTTTGTTTTTTAAGCTCAGGATTGTTCCCCTCCCTTCCAAAATACCTCAAACCTAGGAATGAAAGCTGGTTATTTATAATTGTATGAATGGGTGCATGTATACACCAGCTATGATGTTTAAAAGAAACTAACTCAAGTTTATTTCAGGAGAAGTTTGTGGGATGGAAAATGTTGGCTAACCTGCAAACAGGCAAGTCTTTTGAGTATGACAAACACACTTCAAAAGATATCCACCCAAACCCAACTTTAGAACATGAAGTATGACTTTCTCCCTCCCCCCTAAAAAGGAGAGGGAGAGCAAGTCTATGGGGCTTTTTGAATTAAAAAAAAAAAAAAAGAAAAAAGAAAAAGCCACTGTTTCAGGTTGTTAAGCAGTACTCTATGTCCTAGAAGCTGCAGGTAGTATCCTATGGTATGGTAAAATTCTGGTCACTGACGGCATTTCTACTCTATTTATATCTATCTATCTATCTATCTATCTATCTATCTATCTATCTATCCATCCATCCATCCATCTATCCATCCATCCATCTATCTATCTATCTATCTATCTATCTATCTATCTATCTATCTATCTATCTATCTATCCATCCACCTATTCACCCATCTATCTATCCATCCATCCATCTATCTATCCATCCATCCATCCATCTATCTATCCATCCATCCATCTATCCATCCATCCATCCATCCATCTATCTATCCATCCATCTATTCACCCCATCTATCTATCCATCCATCTAGGACTGTATGGAGTGTTCAGGAAAGACTAGCACCTCTGGTATGAGGGCAGGGCTTGCTAAGCCCTTTTCAGGGCTGCTCATCCACCTTTTCTGTTTATCTTTCACCCAACATTCACCTATGGCTCTAAGAAGCCGTAGCATAACCATCTCAGCAGATATGTTTAATCGAGTTAAGGGTTAAGTTAAAGCTCAGTGAATGAAGGGGATTCAACTCCAAGCATGCGAAGACTTCCCTCAGCAGAATGAGTAGATAAGAACAATTTGTTCCAACAGCCTTGAAGGCAACTGCAGCTGGCACTATGGAGTGCCTAGAGCTTGGCTCAGATAAGGGAAGAAGCCAAGGCCATGTGCTGCACTTTGGGCCATTACCAGACTTCCTGATTTTTGTCTTGCCACCGGACTTTGATGATTCTGGAAGAAAGAATGAAACTGATGACTTTTTTTAACTGCTTCATTTAAGTCCAAGTGAAGATATCCCACAATGGCATTAGTCCTCTTCAAAAATGAAGGACAATGACAACAACTCTATCTATAAGCAAGGAGCGTTGATGTTCTTTATGTAATCCCATACATGGTTTCTTTTTCTTTTTATTGTTTTATTGACGATTCTTTAAAAAAAACAAACCCACACTTGTCACTTCCTAATGACTCCCTCACCTAATCCTGAACCTTCACTTGAAACAAAGAACTGTGGAATAAAACATAATCATATTTGTTTTCTGACAGTTAAAGAAATCCATTAAGACCTCCTTTTTCCTTAAGGAAAATGTTAAGAAAAAATGTTATTTCAGTCTGAAGTTCTTTTGGACTAATTTGAATAGGAAAAAAAAAGCACATGAATACTTGGTCTTATAATTATTAATTACATCCAAATAAGCAAGGTTCTATTCCGAGATCCTTTTGTTTTATCCTTCTCTTATCATTTGGCTTTATTATAGGGAACTTAATCCCAGTTTTCTTGAAGTTAATCAGAAGAACCTCAAACTCCCTGAAATTAAAATACTATGGTGACCAGATTAAGGAAACTCTTTTGATTGATGCAAGTAAGAACCATGCTCTATCCACAGACAGAATGCTAGGCCTGAAGTCAGGAAGACTCTTCTGGAGTTTAAATCTAGCCTTGAACACTTACTAGCTATGTAACTCCACCTCAATTTTCTCACCTGTAAAATGAGTTGGAGAAAGAAATGGCAAAGCACTCCTGTATCTTTGCTAAGAAAATCCCATTGGATTTATAGACAGTTGTTCCCCACCCTTCTAAAATACTCCAAAAGTAGGAATGAAGGGCATGATTCAACAACAACCTCCTTTCTCCACCGTTGCCCAGATTTAATGATTTTAAAAAGATGATTTTCTATGGTACACTGATGGCATAAGTTACAATAATTCTGTTTTAATAAAGTGAAAAACTCTAGCCTAGACATTGCACTACTGCTTTTATCCTTTTTGTATAATTTTGTCTTTGTTTCTAAACACTGAAGTAGTGTGAATGAGAAAATTGGAGAAAACCTGCAACAGAGCCAAAGGAGTAAGATTTGCAAAAACTGTCAATCAAGAAGCATTCTGGAATGGAATGGGGGGGTGGGGGGGGGGGAAGAGAGAGACTGTTGAAAGGAATAGCCAGACTGTGAGAAGGGATCTCTTGCTCTTGAAAGAGACAGGAAGGAGTAAGGGCTGAGAATGTCCTTCTCTTACTGATTTCTCCCTACTGGACAAAGTGACTAAAAATCCTCAACCTGTTAGCGACATCCCTCAATTCAAGACTCTGTTCTACTAGATTAGGAAAACCCTAAACCCCCTCTCCCATCAAACGTCCCTGTCCTTTCCCTTTCCCTAAATAAACCCCCTTGTTTAAATTATTCAAAAAGAGAGTTATCTATTAGATTTATCAGGAAACTCACTCAGAGTCATCTTCTAGTGTCACCAATTGAAGAAACCAACTGGGGGGGGGTAGGGGGAGAAGGGAGGAGGAAAAGGGAGGGGAGAGAAAAGGGATCATTCAATCACCATACCCTTAAATCAATTACCTAATACAGTAGGAGTAACTTGAGTCAGAGGCATTTTTGATAAGCCCATGTGGATTTCTCTGTCTAATCAACAATGCTTAGATAGATGATTAATAAATTTATCTTTGATAGGCTTGACAAATAAGCTGAATATTGAATTTTTCCACATAACCAATTCCTCCTCAAGTGAGAAACAAGAAGCATGTTATAGAATGTTTTTTAGTCTACATAGCACTAAAGAAATGCCCTGAAAGATGACTGGAATGACCTGAGGTTAATAAGATGATGGCTAGAATCATACTATTTATTTATTTTTTTAAGAACTGTACTCTCTTGACAATTTATGAGAGATACTGCTTATGGTTAGAGGCCCTGATGATGAACAGCTAGTCCCAAATTCTTTGTTTTTGGTATATTTCTTTAAAAAATATTTTATTGATGCTTTCAAATTTTATACATTAGTATCATATTCTGAGGTTGCCCCCTCAAGAAACCTTAGTCCTAATAGTGGAAATCAATTAAGAAAAATAAACCTGTTACAGATACAGTGTCTGCAACATTTCCACTCAGAGGTGGCTAGGAGAGGAGGGAAATGAGTCTTCTAGATTCTAGAAGATGAATATATTCACCCCCAAATTAAGATACATATGAAGGATCAATCTTTGAAGGAAAATTAAAGGAAGAAAAGCCAATGAGGATCAAAACTGAATCAAAATCAATGATATATGTAAAACACAGTTGAATTGCTCATTGGCTATGGGAGGAGGCAAGGGAAAGAACAGGAATCATGTAACTGTAAAATCTAAAATTATATCTCAAATAATAAAAATATATTTTATGAGGTTTATTAAAGATCCTTAGAAATCAAGGAGTAAAGAGAATACAAAATAAAAACCACGTACCCATGGCCGGTTAGCCATTTTCAAATTTTCCCCACCTTACCACCATCACTGCTGATGCTACAACATGCAAAAAAGAGAGTCTGGGAGGCATTACTGCCAGTTAAATATCAATAAAGTGATCTCGCCAACCAGGAGGTGCAGGAGAGACTATAGGGAATTTTGGGAAATACTAAGGACTTCTGGGGAATGAAGTAAAAGGTTCAAAATCTCCATTTATACATAACCATGGAAAAATATTTTAAATTAATTAACTAACTAAATAAAAAAAAAAACAGAATCAAAAGAAGCCTATCAATGATGCCAATGTTAAGTTGTTACTATAATAAAAAACAGTGAAACTTATTTGGCAAGTGCTTTTGCAAATAATTTTCCTATAGGCTAACTGGTGGTATTGAAAGGAAGAAATTCCAAGTTAGATACAATCACATGAAAGAAGTCCTGGGTACAAATCTGGCTCCAGACATTTCCTAGCTGTGACAGCCCTTAGTGCTTTTCTATCTTGGAACCAATACTTAGTATTGATTCTAAGATGAAAGGTATGGGTTTAAAATTTTTTTTTCAAATGCTACAAATCACTTATTAGAAAAAGGCGTATTACCTCACACCCATCAAAGATAATTTAAAAGGAAAAACATTTGTTGAAGGACAGCTAAGTATTACAGCAGTAGAGTGGTTGGTCTCAAGTCAGGAAGACCTAAGTCCAAAGTTGGTCCCAGACACTTACTTGCTGGGCAATTCATGTAACCCTGGTGGCCTCAGTTTCCTCATCTGTAAAATGAGATGGACAAGGAAATGGCAAACCATCCCAGTATCTTTGCCAAGAAAACCCCAAATGCGGTCATGAACAATCAGATATGACCAAACAACATTTGGTAAAAGATTTTGGCAAACAGGCACATTAATGCACTTTTGGTAGACCTATGAATTGCATTGGTCCAGACATTTATGGAAAACAACTTGGAACTATGTCCCCTGTTACTAAAGAGTACAAATTCTTTAATCCATCCATACCACTTATGAGACCTATACCTCACAGAGACCAGACCAAGAAAAGGATTCCTAGGTATAGACTATTTGTAGCAGATATTTTTGTAATAGCAAAGAACTGAAAAATGTTCATCTATTGGGGAAAGGCTAAACAGATGATGGTATATGAATGTAATAGCACTACAAGAAATGAAAGAATGGATGCTTTCAGTGAAACTTGGTAAGGTCTATATATGTATTGATGTAGAATGAAGTAAGAATGAAAAAAAAATATATGATAATATCATTAAGAAAAATAAATTGCCAGGACTTGGGAACTATGTTCAGTGCCATGACCAGTACGTTTTCAGAATATTAATGATGAAGCATCTACTTTTTGACAGAGACAAGATGCAGAGAATAGAATACATTTTCAGTGTAGGAATTTGATTTACTTGACTATACATTTGTTAAAAGGTTTTGTTTTTTCTCTTTTGTCAGAAGTAGGGGATGTGGGGGCAGCTGGGTGGCTCAGTGGATTGAGAGCCAGGCCTAGAGGTGGGAGGTCCTGGGTTTAAATGTGATCTCAGACACTTCCTAGCTGTGTGACCCTGGGCAAGTCATTTGACCCCCATTGCCTAGCCCTTATCACTCTTCTGTCTTATTGACTCCAAGATGGAAGGTAAGGGTTTTAAAAAAAAAAAAGTAGGGGATGTGAGGAAGGGTGAGGGAGGATAGGGATGGATAAGTGAGGGGGCCTATCAATAGGGAAACACAAATTAATAAAAAAAGGTCCATGAGGCATATTTTTAAAATGCATAGAAAGAACACCAGAAAACATAGTCAAGCAAGGACAGTTCTGAAAGCTAAAGAATGAATTTATTCACTTAAGAAAAAAGGCATTTTAAACTTACCCCACAAATGTACAGTTTCATGTAAGTTCATTTTTTCCTGTTCTACATAGATGAAAATGTCCTTTTTATTATTTTAAACTCAGAAACAATGTTTTAGAAAAGTACTTATGGACTCTTTAGGTATCGATAAAAATAGTTCTCTTTAAGCAGGGATTCTTTATCTAGGTTATCTTAATTAATATGAAGGTCCCTAGCAGGGACTTGCGGGAGGATAACAGCTGGATCTTTTCCCAGCTCCCCTAAACAAACAAAGGGGGCACCCATTGGCCAATAGACCCTGCCTTATACATGGAGGAATGGTTCCTACAGATCTTTGCCTTCACCTCTTACATGTCCATCATCTAGTCCATGGAACTTTCGGAAGACGAACTGCAAAAGACATCTTAGAGTTCTTTAAGTGGGCAAAGCGCATTCCTCACAACAACTCTGCAGCGAGGTTAGTACAATTATTATCCCCATTTTACAGATGAGGAAACTGCGCCATAATGAGGTAAAATGAATTGCCAAGTGACCATAGACGTAGTTAACAATGTGAGGCAGGATTTTAAAGCAGCATTTTCTCAGGGAGCGGAATTTTGTCATTTCCAGGCAAGCTGATTTCCCCAGGAACTCCGGTGAAGTGAGGGGCGGTTGGGTTCCTTTTATCGGTGCAATCAGCTATGGTTTGTTTCACCTCAGACTCCTACTCAGATCTTAAACAAGAACAGGGGAATTGGGGAGCTCAGAGACAGCTCCTCTGCCCCTCTACAGCAGTCTAACTAAGTAAAACGAGTTTGCGAACCAACTACTTCTTCCCACCGGGAAGTAATTTCCCATGCCTGGGCTATCCTGACGACAGCGGAAGTCAGTGCAGAGCTAGAACCTATCACTCCCCGGCTCCGGAGAGGCTGGAGTGGAAGGGGGCGCATCGCTGCTCATTGTCTGTCCCGCCTGGGTGGGTGGGTGGGTGGGGGCGGGGCCTGGGGTTGATCGAGGGGGCGGGGCGCTACGGTGCTTGTTTTTGCTGGGGCTGCCCCGGGAGCCCGGAGCTGCTGTGATCGCTGGGAGTGGGAGGCGCGTGAAGCTCCGGGTGCTGCGTGTTCGGTCCGCGGGAGCCGGAGCTCGGGAGCTGTAGGGGTATAGAACGCTGCTCATCTGCAGTCGCCGCGATGTCAGCCGCCTGCTGCGCAGGCCAGGTGAGCGGGGCCAGCTGGGGCTCGGGGGCTGCTGTCACCGCCTCCGGGGCACCGGAGCTCTGCCAGGGAGCCGGGAGGGCTCCGTGCTGGGAGAAGGAGGGGCCCCTGGTTCGTTTGTAACGGGGGAGGGGGAGTGCGGGACGATATCCCCAGTTCCTTAACCCCATCTCGACCCTTGGGAACGTGGTCAGAAGCCCGGGCTTGGCGTTGCCCTCTTCTCTCTGGGCTGGAACTGCACACTTGCCGGCCGCCTGGCAATGGCCCAGCCTTTAGGGTCTGTACGCCCCTGGGGTTCAGGTCCCCTGAGGTTCAGGTCAGGCGGTTGGCCTGGGGTGGGGGGTGGAATCCGCGGGCATTAGGAAGGGCTGGACTGCGCTTCCAGAGAGAGAAGAGCCTGACCTGATCGAGAGGCGGGTCTCCTGCCTTGCTTTAATGAGGATTTCTCTTTGGTATCTCTCGCTGACCTCATTTATAGCCCGGGTTTCTATTCTCCAGTGAATCATGGAATCCCAGACTCTCGGCGTGGGCAGGGGCCTTCCAAGGCCGGCTACCGTGTTCCCCACCTGTAAGGGTATCCCCGCTACTGCATCCCCGACAGGTGGCCACCTGGCTTCGACTGGAAACCCTCCAGGGACCGGGAACTGGCCCCCTCGGAATCGTGGGGAAAGTTACACTTTCCAGTTATCTTTGACACGGCAATAGCTTGGGGTTTGGGTTTATCTCCATCAGTTACCCTCCCAGGATGCTCGGAATTAGGAAGTGGGACCCCATTGTACCCGGGAGATGTTTAGTTTATAAATATATAAAATAGATTGGAACTTTTGAGTGTGCAAACCCAGTATTTAAATTTATTTTTCTTTAGTCAGGCTTGCCTTAACTTGTTCAGATGAGCGCTTCCCAACAGGTTCACTTGGAGATGATGCATTTCTAACTCTTTAGTAATAGACTTCCCCAGTGGAGTGGATAGATCCCGGGCTTAAGTGCTTTTTATCCCAAAAGGGCCATGCCATGCAGGCCTTTGTTTAAGGCTAGGGTTAGGTGGGTTCACACATTTTCCCGGCCCTATCTTCATCCGGGAATGTGTCGCACCTTTGTTAATTCATTTACCGGGAGTTAACCTCGTTTGCTCAGGGAATCTTGATTGAATTGGACAGGCTACTTTGGGGTAATGGATATAGTTTCAGGGTCAGGAAGATGGGTTCAAATTCAGTTCTGGACACTAAACTCCATGAATCTGTTTCTTCATCTATAAAAGAATGGGACTGTAATCAATGACCCCTGAGATCCCTTTTACCCCTAAATCTTGGGGCCTTTAGTGCAGATGTTCATTAGCTCTTTGAGGGGAAAGACTCTTCCTTTCCTCTGCACATACTAAATCCTAGATACTTAATAAAGACACTCTATTGGGATTAACCCACTTGGGGAATATAGTTCTTATTTCTACTAATAAGTATAGTTTTCTAGAGGCCCACAAATATTTGAGGTTGTAGCAATAAGTGATTTGTTCCAACTGGCCATATTTTAGATGATCTAACTTTAAGATGGGTTTGAAAGTCATCGCTTGGTATTTAATCTTAATTATTATAATTAATGAGAGGTGAGCCAGGCTTTTTTACACATGAGGATTTTAAATAAGGTTAAATGATATTGCCTTGGGTCAGAACTAGGCAGTCTAAGTAATCCTGTAAAGTTTTTCTCCTTAGAGAGCTTATGAAATCAAATGTGTGTTTTTGTGGGTTTTTTTTTGAGGGGGGGGGAGGCATAGTGGGAGTTATTGGGAGTGGGAGCTCAGTTAATCAGTATTTTGGTTGAATTATTTTTTCAAATTTCTAAAATTCCCCTTTCTATAGCTCTATCTTGGAAAGAACCAACTGCTAAGGTGTTCATCACAGCAATCTGTGAACTTGTGTTTTTTCCCAGTGTGCTCATGGATCTTTGCAGTCTTTGTAGCCCAGGAGTGAATCACTACTGTGTCTTTTTTTGGGTCCCAGCAGTAGTGGGGATCATGTGGGGATATACATGTGTAAAGACATTTGTAAAGAGCAGTGAAATTCATTGCAGTTATCATGAACAGTGTAATACTGAGAGCAGTATAATACTGTAAACAGCACAAAGAAAACCTCATTTGAGTGTTCCTAACACTAGCTTTACTGTACCAACCAGCCTTTTTTTTTTCCCATGGAGTCAAAGGCAGCCTGTGTTCATGATGTTGATATAAAAAGGCCACTTTATATAGTGATTTCCACATTTCCCAACTGCAACCCTTTGAGTATTCCATTTTATGGATGAGGAAACTGAGTTACAGAGGAATTAAGAGATTTGCCCATAGGCACAGGACTAGAGCTAGGGTGTGAAGTAATTAGAGTAGGGGATGGGGTGGCATAGAATTAATAAAACTGTCTTCCTGGGCTCAAATCTGACCTCTGGACACTAGCAGTGTGACCCTGAGCAAGTGACTTAACCCTGTTGGCCTCAGTTTCCTATACTAAAAAACAACTGAACAAGAGTAATAACAGATGTCAGTAAATGTGTGCAGCAGGAGGTTAAACAACTTCCCCAGAGTTTAGTACAGTGCCCTGCACATAGTAATCGATCAACATTTATTAAGCACCTACTATGTACCATAATAAATGCCCAGTTGACTAAATGGTCCTGTGCTCTTTTTATCATATTAGGCAGCCAAGGAAGCATTTATTTGTTTGTTTTCCAGAACCTGTCAGACATACCAGAGATTTCATTTCGTTGCTTTGATCACATAACTCTTGTGATTTCTTGTGTGCACACATCCAGAAATGAAATAGTTGTTGGTTTGTTGTTGTTGTTGTTGTTTTGCTTAGTTTGCTGCTTTAAAAAAATATTCAGGAGTTTCTCTTTGTTAGGTTAAAGTTTTGTGTTAGTTGTACAAATACATATCAACTCCTATTTGTTTTAAAAGCATATTCTAGATTTAAACCAGGGGGCAGCTGGGTAGCTCAGTGGATCGAGAGCCAGGCCTAAAGCCAGGAGGTCCTGGGTTCAAATGTGGTCCCAGATACTTCCCAGTTGTGTGACCCTGGGCAAGTCACTTAACACTCATTGCCTAGCCCTTACCACTCTTCTGTCTTGGAACCAATACACAGTATTGACTCCAAGACAGAAGGTAAGGGTTTAAAATTTTTTTTAATTAAATATCTTTTTTCCCATTTTCCCCAGTCTATGGTAGTCAAGAGATCACTGGAGAAGAAGTTGTAATTATGTAGAATAATGTATAATAAGTATTGTGATGCTATTTGTCCTTTAATATAAATCAGATACATTTTTGAAATTATAAAAACCAAACTAAACTTGCCATTCATTCAAAAGGCAATACTTAAATTGAACAGCTATTGAATACATGGATGCATGGCACTTTGAAGGCTGTAAAAGATGCATTTCCCTTTTTTCTTTGTCTCCCCATTGATATTTGTGTCGTCTTTGCCTCTTCTCTTCCTTCCCCCAATTAAAAAATACATTTATTTCAGCAATAGAATAGAAAATAGAAAAGTGGGCAGCTAGGTGGCACAGTAAATAGAGTTACATGTCAGGAAGGCTTCTCTTTCCGAGTTCAAATCTGGCCTCAGATAGTTCTTAACTAGGTGACCCAGGGCAAGTCACTTAACCTTGTTTGTCTCAGTTTTTCCCTCTGTAAAATAATCTGGAGAAGGAAATGGCAAAAACACTCTAATATCTTTGCCCAAAAAACCCCAAATGAGGTTCCAAAGAGTTGTATACAACAGCATATATAGTGATACCCTTCTTTAGTTATAACATAGATAATAGATGTAATTCTAATCCCTTGAAAGTTGTCTATGATGACTGCTTTTTGCATCATAACAACAAAAAATAGAAAACCAGAGGGGAGGACCCTATGATATCCCATGATCCCCCCTTCCCAATCTCACCTGGATTTATTTAGTTTACTAGTTCCCCCAGCTTGCTTTCTACCATATTCCTGAGGGGACACCAGCCTATGAGGACAGAGTTAGATAGGCAGAAGTAATCTTCTCTTTAAGGGAGGCAATAGTAGCCTTATAAGTGTTTATTACTTCTACTTCTTCTGCAACTAACAGACTGGATTAACTGTAGTTTTGAAGTGAATACCTACCAGTATTTTATAAAGTTAGCAACCTCAGGGTGTTTGAAGTTGAGTAAAATGAGGCAAGTGTAGGCTTGAAAGGACATCCCTCTTCCACTTTCTGTACCTTCCAATTGGCATCATCTCATTCAACTTTCCATTCCTCATTAAACAGTTTCTTTGGTGCCGAAGTATTTGCAGAAATCTTTTTACATTAAGTATGCCCTCCCCTCCCCCCTGAATTAACTAAGGAACATTTTCAGATGATATTTTTTAAAGTTAATTTTTTAAAATTATACACAGAAATAATTTTTGACAATTGCTTTCTGAGATTTTACTATTCACATTCTCTTCTTTTCCTATCCTCCTCAAGGTAGTAAATGGTCTAATGTAGTTTATACCAATGCTTTCTTGGAGTATGTATTTCCATATTCTCCATGTCATGCCTAAGGACACATCACATATTCAGTAAAAAATATGGGGGGGGGGGACAGCTGGGTGGCTCAGTGGATTGAGGTCCTTGGTTCTAATCTGGCCTCAGACACTTCCCAGCTGTGTGACCCTGGGCAAGTCACTTAGCCTCCATTGCCTAGCCCTTACCACTCCTCTGCCTTGGAGCCAATATGCAGTATTGACTCCTAGATGGAAGGGTTTGAAAACAAACAAACAAACAAAAAAACTTATGGGAGGAGCAAGGTAGCTCAGTGGATTGAAAGACAGACAGGAGGTCCTGGATTCTATTTGACCTGGATTCTATTTGAATCCAGGACCTCCTGTCTGTCTTTCAATCCACTGAGCTACCTTGCTCCTCCCATAAGTTTATATATATGTATATATATAATCTTAGTTGTGTGACCTGGGGCAAGTCACTTAACCCCCACTGCCTAGCCTTTACCACTCTTTTGCCTTGGAACCAATACATAGTATTGATCCCAAGATGGAAGGTGAGAGCTTAAAAAAACTCAAAATATGGAATGCTTTGCTTTGCAATCAGATTCCAGCAGTTCCTTCTTTGGCTATGGATGGTGTTTATTATCAACAAAGAGACCCTTGGGATTATCTTGGGATCTTGTTTTGCTGATAATAGTTTAGTCCTTCCCAGCAGATCATGATACAATATTTCTGTTACTATGTACACTGTTTTCCTGGTTCTGTTCACTTTGTATCATTCATATAAGTCTCTCCAGTTTTTTCTGAACTCATCCTGTTTATCCAGGTAATATTTAGGCAAATATAGTCCACCTTATTATGCATGATGTTCTCCGAGGAACAGCTGTTTTCATGCTTTCATTCTGTCTTCATGTCCCCAAGTGCCTTTGCAGAGTCACAGAGTTAGAGCTCAAAAAGCCATCTAGTGCTACTGTCTCATTTTTTCAGATGAGGAAACTGAGCCTCAGAGATGTGGAGTGACTTGCCTAAGGTGTGTGCCATTGGACCTCCATCCATCGTCCCAACTCTCAGGCCAACTCTATTTACTACTACAGAGCTGCTTGAATTTCTATGTAATAGTTATTCTTTGGAGGGGACATACACAAATCATTCTTCAAATAATATTTCTGTTGCTCTTTCTGCTCATTTCACTGTTTATAATTTCATGTAGATCTTTCCATGTTTTTTTAAATCACCCTGTTTGTCATTTCTAATGGCACAGTAGTGTTCCATCAGAATCATATATATGTTACAACTTATTTAGCCATTCCCCAACTGATGGGCATCCCCTCAGTTTCCAATTCTTTGCCACCAAGAACTGATATAAATATTTTAGAATATTTGGTGCTTCTCCTTTTTTCCTGAACTCCTTGGGAAAGAGACCCTACAGTGGTATTGCTGGGTCTAAGTATATACTCAGTTTTATAACTCTGGGCATAATTCCAGGTTGTAGTTTCATAGAATGTTAATTCAGTTTCAGTTCAATAAACATTCAATTAATTCAATTTCAATTCAATAAAGCATTTATTACTTGGGCACTGGACTAAGTTTGGGGATACAATAAGCAAAAGAAAGTTCTTGCTCTTGAGGAGCTTATAATCTAAAAGGGGAAGAACATACCCAAAAGGAAGCTGAAAAGGGGGAGCACCCAGTTATTCTGGAGGGAGTATGATATTTTGTGGAGTTATCAAGCAGAGTTGCTGATGGAAAATTGGGAGTAATTTTGTACTTGTAAAGGACCATTTTAATCCAGTCTCTGAATTTTCAGATGGAGAATCTGAGGCTCAGAGAAGACCAGGCAAGTTGTGGCAGGTCTTTATATTTCTAGGTCATTGGTTTTTTCTTCCACATTATGTTTCCTGTTGACCAGAGCCTTTTAGGAAATATCTGTAGGATTGACTTGCAAAAAGGAAAAGTGTGTGTGTGTGTATAATTAAAGTATATGTAGTTAATTACAAAACCCTTTTGCTTAGTTTAGTTCAGGCTTTAGTTACTTCTCACCTGGATTATTTTAATATGTCTCAATTCCTGTTTGCTTTCAGTCCATCCCTTACTTAACTACCAAAGTATCCTTCCTGAGACATTGGACTGATTATTTCATTCCCCAGTTCAGAATCTAGTGGTGCTCACTTACTGACTGTAGAAAGAAATAGAAATTGCTTGGACTGGAATTTAAGATACCTTTCCCTTCCAGGAATAGCTAGATTGTGCAGTGAATAGAGGGCCTCTAGTCAGGAAGATCCATCTTCCTGAATTCAAGTCCATCCTCAGATGCCAGCTGTGAGACCTGGGCAAGTCACTTAACCCTGGTGCCTTAGTTTCCTCATCTGTAAAATGAGCTGAAGAAGATGACAAACCTCTCCAGTGTCTTTGCCAAGAAAACCCCAGATAGGGTTACAAAGAGTAAGACATAACGGAAATGACTGAACAACAAATTTGGGATTTACTTGATAACTAAAAATCCAGCCTGCCTTTCTAACTTGATTTCGTACCACTTCCTTTAATTCACTTTATATTTCAGCTCAACTGGAATATTTAGTTGTTCCTTGATTTCCTCCTATAATCTTCTACTTCTTTGAGCGTATTAATTAGTCAATCAATATTTTAAGCTCCTGCTGTGTGCCAGGCACTGTACTAAGTGCTGGGGATTCAAAAGGAAGCAAAAGACTGGAATTTACAATCTAATATAGGCAAACAAGCTACAAACAGGATAAATGAGAAATAATTAAGAGACAAAGCAGTAGAATCAAGAGGAATTGGGAAAGACTTCCTATAGAAAATGCGAATTTAGCTGAGGCTTAAAGGAAAGCCAGTAGGCAGAGATTTGGTTTAGCCAGAGAATATATATGACTGGAACTAAGAGATAGAACAACCAAGAGTTACTGAATCCCAGAGAGTATGTTGGCGAATGAGGAAGGAAGACTGGAAAGGGGGATTAGGCTAGGTTATGAAGGGCTTTGAATGCCCGTAGGTTTTGTATTTTATTTTGGAGGAGATATGAGAAGTCCCTGAAGTTTATAAAATTATTCTTAGCACAAGCTATTTCTCCCTTCCCTCCCTACATTTATGTCTGGGTTGGATTCCTTCATCAAGGCCTGATGTAAAATCATTCTCTTTAAGTGTCAGTTCCAGCAGGAGATCTCAGGATCATTCATTTGAAGTTGGAAGGGAATAAGAAACTATCTAGCCCAACCTTGCTCATTTTAAATATGAGGAAACTGAGTCCCAGTAAGATTTTTAAGCCTTGCCCTTTCTCTCAGGTTTCTTTTCTCTTAGTCCTAGAATAGCACAGCTACTTCCCTTCTTTATCTCTATTATCTGAAACATAATCTCTGTTTTCACCCTTTTTTCTCCTTGAAGCCCTTTGTTTGAAGCCCTGATCTCTCCTTTTTTTTTTTTATCACTGTCTTCTAAATATTTCTTCTCCTCTTCCTCCCTTTGCCTCCTTTAGATTATAAACTCTTGGAGTGGCAGCAACTATCGTTTTCTCATTTTCATGCCCTAGTAACAGTTCTTGGAATCAGGAATATTCCTCTTGGCAAGTCTAAATCTGGCCTGGGACACTTTCTAGATGTGTGGCCCTGTTAAAGTGTATTACTTTAACTTTGCCTCAGTTTTCTCATCTCTAAAATGAACTGGAGAAGGAAATGGCAAACCACTCCAGTGTCTTTGCCAAGAAAGCCCCAAATGGGGTCATGAAGAGTCGGACATGACTGAACAAAAGCAAAAATCCCAGCATTTTCAAGAGTGTCTTCCACTGCACATTTGTTGAACTTAATTGATTAAGATGCCAGAGCAATAGCAGTGTTTTGTCTGATAGATTCAGTCTTTTTTCAAAGATTCATTCTTTCTGTGGCAGATTGTGTATACTAGTGTATTGCTTGTGTCTTTCTTATATGCATACTTTGAGGTGCTTTTAATTTCTTTTTCTTGCCTTAAATTTTAAGAAGGGCAAAGTGTGTGGTGTTGGTTGACTGTCATTTTTGTATAAAATTTGCTTACTCAGGCTGGTTTTCTGAACTGGCCTTAGTTGCTCTAAACTAGCGGTTCTCAACCTCTCAATTTGTAGCAATGAGAATACAGAATGCATATCAGGTATTTACATTCTGAATCATAACTGTAGCAAAATGACAGTTTTGAAGTAGCCACCAAAATCATTTTTTGGTTTGGGGTCACCGGAACATGAGGAGCTGTATTGTGGGGTCCCGGCATTAGAAAGGTTGAGAACCACTGCCCTAAACGAAACCGGCAAATAAAGTGGGACTGGGAAAATGTCTAGGGGAGTCTCACTTCTCGAGGTGGGCATTTTGGGAGTGATAGGAAAGGCTACTTTTGAATTTTGTTTCGACTTCTTTTTGTTCCAAACAAAAAATACACATTGATAAACAGCATCTTCACATAAAGAGAATAGAAAAAGGGTTGGATGTCTACACAAATCTGCTATGTAAGTGTTTCAGACATATCTCCTGATGAACTTTCTATTCTCTTGTTAAAATAACCCACTTTTTTCTTTTTCTTTTTATATTACTGCTTCCAATCTCCTTTTTCCTTCAAATTCCTCTCCTTTTCATCAAATGCAAACAAACATTATAACATGTAAGCATAGCCAATCAAAACAAATCCACATATTTACCAGGTCCTAAAAATTTATATCTGTTTATAATACATCCCACCCCAACTCCATCCTCCCCTCTGAGTCCAAATCTTTTAGGACTGCAAGGTTACACAGTAGATAAAATGCCAGACCTGGTCTGGAGGACCAGAGTTCACATTTGGCCTCAGATACACTGTGTTACCCTGGGCAAGTCACTTAACCCTTTTTGCCTCAGTTTCCTCTTCTGGAAAATAAACTGGAGAAGGAAATGGCAACCATTCCAGTATCTTTTCTAAGAAAACTCCAAATGGGAGTATAGAGAGTTGGATATGATTTCAATGACTGAACAACCAAACTTCTGTCACGTGGTAGTGTACTTAGTTATTCTCTAGTTGATCATTGTATTCATCAGAATTCTGGTGTTTCAAAGTTGTTTTTCTTTATAGTGTTGGGGTTATTATAGGAAGTATATTATAGAATATGATAGAAATTATATTGTAAGATGTATATTATAGAATTTATATTATAGAAATCTGGTTCTGTTAATTTTACACTGCATTAGTATAAAGTAACATAAGTTCATATGAGGCTTCTCATAATTTATATTAATTCATCTATAGCCCAATAATATTCCATTATCTATGTATGCCTTGGTCAGTCATTCCCTATTTGATGCCCCTTCCTTAATTTTTAAAGGCCAATTTTATTCTTTAAATTAAAAAAATTAATTATCATTATTATATACTTAGTAATTACCACTGCCAACAAAAAGCATTTAACTAAATAAATGCATAAAAAAGATTATTTGAAAAACCACAGACCACATTGTTTACATTTCTTTAAAGATATGTAAATTATATGCTAATATAAACATCCTCTGCTTTTGAATTCCCTTTGGATTTGTTTTACTTGAATACTTTTTTCTCTTGATTTTGTGGCTATTTAAAAAAATATAATCATGGTATGTTTTATTCTTATTCCCTTTACTTCTCATCTTATGTCTTCATACATTTCTTATTTTCTTTATATTTCCAATATTTGTCATTTCTAATAACATTATACAATCCATTACATCCAAATATCATCTACTCAGCCATTTCTCCCATTCATTGCATCAATATTACTTCTAGTATTTTTTTCACAACAAACAAAGCTTCCATGAATATTTTCGTACATTCACAGCTTTTTTACCTTCTCAATAATGCCATTAAGACCTACCCCTAATAATTGGTTCTCTAGATCAATGAGCATGAACAGCTCTACAACTCTTAATGTATGTTTCCATCTTGTTTTATTAAAAGAAAAAAAATCACAACTGTTCTAGCAATGTAGTATTAGGCCTATTAGCTCTATGTTCTATTAGCATTTAATTTGATCACCTTACCTTGGCTGGTTCTCAGTTAACATATGAGGACCATATTTTGCTAGATGGGTCATTAGGCAGGAAATACTATCTGTTGCCAGGGCCATGCTCTTTCCAAAACAAATCTTACCAGTATAGTCATACCCATTGGAACTTTTGTTCCAGTACCACAGCCCCTCATGGATACAGGATTACTTAAATAGTATGAAGAATGTAAAAGACTTTTGCACAATATTTTTGCTCTCTAAGCCATTGATGCTCCACCAGAAACTATGTTTGGATGATGTATTTGTTTGCTCAGGCTTAGATCTACTACTAACTTTATGCAGGTGTGTGGCTCTCTAGATAGCTATCTTAGAGGTTCTGTTCATCTCCTTAACTTTTGTTTAATTTTTGGTTAGATTAATATAGTTCTGAGAGGGAGAAATTAAAGTCCATTGCTATTATTTTGTTATCTCTTTTCATCTGTATCTCATTTAGTTTTTCCTTTAATAGTCTGGGTGCTAGAGCACTTGGTGTATGCAGATCCAATATTGATAATGTTTCATTACCCCTATGGGGGTAATAGTTCTCTCTCCCTGATCCCAAACATAATATAGTTTCCTGTTCATCCCTTTCATTTATATCCATTTTAGCTCCAACTCAGAGATCATGACTGCTATCCCTTCCTTCTCTGGATCAGCTGAGGTATAATATATTCTGCTTTAGCTCCTCACCTTTACCATCTTTAAAAACCCTTACCTTAGAATTAATATTAAGTATTGTTCTAACGCAGAACAGCAGTAAGGGCTAGACAGTGGGGGTAACTTGTCCAGGGTCACACAGCTGGGATGTGTGAGTTCAGATTTGAACCCAGGACCTTCCATCTCCAGGCCTGGCTCTCTGTCCACTAAAAGCTACTTAGCTGCACCCTTGGAACCCCCTTAGTTTTTGTTCATATGCAGAAAAGAAGGTGCTTTCCTGCCTTGGTAGAGACAAAATTTCCTTACCTAGGAGTTCTCTAAACCATTGAAATCATAGACCCAGGGGGCAGCTGGGTAGCTCAGTGGATTGAGAGTCAGACCTAGAGACAGGAGGTCCTAGGTTCAAATCTGACCTCAGACACTTCCCAGCTGTGTGACCCTGGGCAAGTCACTTGACCCCCATTGCCTAGCCCTTACCACTCTTCTGCCTTGGAGCCCCAATACAAAGTATTGACTCCAAGACAGAAGGTAAGGGTTTAAAAAAAAAAAGAAATCATAGATCCAACCCATACCTCATCCCTATGAGTTCTAACGTTTTTTGTAATTTTTTTTCTTGGTAAAGGGTAAAAATGGGAACTGTTTGTTTATTATTAACTATTTATTCCACAAGTTTCTTTTATAGTCTTTCTACTTTGAGTTACAGTATCCTCAGATGTGAATGTAGAAAAAAGTTCTAGGAGCTATCTTTAGAAGCTTAGCTATTCTTTAGCTTACTGGCCCACAGGACTGTAGACTTGGGACCAGATGAGCTCTTGGGGGCCTTTTAATTGAAGGCCCTTATTTTACTAAGGAGGAAATTGTGGGGAATAGGATGTAGAAAGTACATTGCCCAAGGTCACATATGTTGAGTGACATGACTGACTCTGACTCCTGTCCAGGTGCAGCTCTTTCTTCATCAAGTTGCCTTCAAGATGCCTTGATCCATAATAAGTGACATGTATCCCATCTTGCCTATCAGACCTATCCATCTAAGATAATTTGACCTCAAGAAGAAAATCCCAAAATAATATGGGATGTCTAATAACCAGGGTCTTGTTCTGATGCTTATTTCAGCTTAGTAATAAATACTCTGAAGAATAAAACTTGGCTATTCAATCAGTATTTCTACATTATTGACTAAATCAGCATCTCTCAAATTGACAAGGTTGCTTACGTGCCTCGGCCAATGGAAAACAGAACTGAGATTTGTTGCCTAGTGATATTTATCAAGTTACAGACCCTGTGCCTTTGTCTCCAAATACTTAATTTTTCTGAACGGTACCCTTGCCATCCTAGTTCTGGTATTTTAAAAACCAGTTTTATCATCAGGTATATCCCTATATCCTTTGGTTTGCATGCGCTTTTTTCTTTTTCCTCTTCTCCAGCTCTGCTTCCCACCTTATAAAATAATATGGGATACAGTAGATGGGGTGGAGCGTCACAATAGTGGTTGGTTTGATTACATAAAACATCTGTTTGAATTTTACAGGAAACAGGGTTTTTACATTTGGCTTTTTCTCAGTAGTGTGCCTCATGAGATGAAAATTGAGCTCATATTGAAGGAAAACAGCTGTTGTGGAAAAACTTAGTTACATTGAGCTTCTTAGCTTAGAATCAAATTTACATGAAAAAAAAACTTTAGTACAATATGATTAGCCAGCACTTTTTTTTCCCTCCCTCATCAGGAATGTCTAGTCAAAACAAGAGAGATTTTAAAAAACATGATTGTGCCTATAATTAGGAGAGATTAGCATATCAGACTTCTGTTTATGTATCTTTTTTGTATTATTGTCATTTTCTTCATGATCATTCCTTCTCCCCTTCATAGTCATCTCATATAACATAGTATTTCTTTGAACAACAACAAAAAAAATTAGCCCAAGTAATCAGTATATTGAAAGTCATATAAACATGTGTGGTGTCTACAATGTAGGCCTTCCACCTCTGTGATGGGGTGCATTGGGAGTATCCTCTCATCTCTTCTTTTGAGTTGTGCTGGATCTAGAATTTTAAAGGTCTCCATAACGTGCCCCTTCCTACTTTTCCAGTCCCCCCCACAAAAAAAACCAAACAAACCAAACAACAACCCCAAACCGTTATCTTCTTTCTTGGAATCCATCCTAAGTATTGGTTCCAATGCAAAGGAATGGTAAGGGCTAAGCAACTGAAGTTAAGTGCCTTGGCCAGGGACACACAGGAAGTAAGTATTCAAGGTCAGATTTGAACCCAGCATCTCCCATCTCCAGAGCTGGCTGTATCTACTAGGCTTCCTGGCTGCTGCAATTCTGTTTGATCTTAATAATTTCACAACCCTTGCTTTTGATTTTTGGGCATGTGTGGTTGATCTTTCCATGTACATTGTTGTGGTTATTGTGTATGCTATTTTCTTGGTCCTGCTTACTTGACTCCGCATTGTTTTTTTTTTTAATAACCCCTACCTTCTGTCTTGGAGCCAATACTGTGTATTGGCTCCAAGGCAGAAGAGTGGTAAGGGCTAGGCAATGGGGGTCAAGTGACTTGCCCAGGGTCACACAGCTGGGAAGTGTCTGAGGTCAGATTTGAACCTAGGACCTCCCGTCTCTAGGGCTAGCTCTCAATCCACTGAGCTACCCTCAGCATTGGTTCTTGTAGATCCCTGGATTCATCACGCTTCTTCAGGCACAGTAATATTCCATGACATTCACACCCCACAGTTTGTTTAGCTACTCCCCATCTGATGGGCAGCTATTTTGTTTTCCTCATATATATCTTTCATAAACAAACCAGCTCCATTTGGAATGGTAACCTACAGGGTCGTCATCAAATGTACATGGTTTAGCCTTTTGGTTTGTAGAATGCCTCCTCCTAGAAATGGAAGGAATTGACTGTTGTGATCTGTTAAAGTCTGGATTAGCAATCTGATTCCCTGCCTTGGCTTCATTCTTGGCTAGAATTGGAGCCTTGTTAGGAGCATCCTGTGACAAGGTGGGATTTTTGTCTGTTTTTTGTTAGGAGTCACTGAATCATTCAGATGATCTTTAGCCTAGGCAATTGCACAGAGGTGATTCTCAGCATCATTAGCTTGTTTTATCTGCTGTCAGGCGATGGGTGTTGATTAAGTAATAGTACAGGTTTCTGTAGGGCTTTACTTAATTATAAAACAACTTACCAAGTGACAGAACCTATGCCTTACCCTCCCCGCCATTTTTAATTTGTCTGAATATACCCCTTGTCCCCCTCCCAAATAAGCCATCTTTGTTAATAAAGAATAAAACGGGCTGAATGAGAGAGGCTATTCAGCTAAACTATGCAGCATGTCCAACACTATACAACATCCCACCGCATCCCTTGCAGCAAAGAAGAAAGGGAAGTGCATTTTTTCAGCTCTTGACTGGGGAGGCTTGTGTGACCTTAGGATCTTTCTTGTAGGCTTTGTAAGTGGGGCACGAGCTTTAGTAGTCTTTGTTCATTCATTTTTCATTCAGGTCTGACTCTTCTTGATCCCTTCTGGGGTTTTCTTGGCAGAGATCCTGGAATGGTTTGCCATTTCCTTCTCTAGCTTATTTTATAGATGAGGAAACTGAGGCAAACAGGGTTAAGTAACTTGCCCAGGGTCCCATAGCTAGGAAGTATCTGAGACCAGATTTGAACTCATGATGAGTTTTCCTGACTGTAGACCCTGTGCTTCATCCACTGCATTAAAAAAAAAAACAAAAAACAAACTCAAGTAGGTAATTTCCCTGAACATTTGTATCATTCTTAAATTCCATCCCCTCCTCCCATTGGAATTTTTTTGTGTTATCAGAATTTCATTCATTTTATTTAAAAATTTTTAATTTTTGTTATCAGACAAAACACACTTCCAAACAGTGTTTCATTTTGCTCTAGAATCAATACTATGTATTGGTTCCAAGGGCTAGTATGGCAACCCAAATTGGACATTAATTTAAATCCTATACTAGACAATGAGGGCTAAGTGACTAGCCCAGGGTCACCCAACTAGAAAGTGTCTGAGGGCAAATTTGAACCCAGGTCTGGGGCTCTATCCACTGTACTACCTAGCTGACTCCTATTGTAAGTGCTTAATTAATCCTAATTGATTGAGCCCACTGCAGTTCAAAACTGGCTGCCATGGAGGCCCCGATGATGCCTCATTCATCTTGTACCTTTCTCAGCTGAGGGGCTGAACTTTTTGAATGAAGTGGTACTTTAGGTGGAGAGCCCTATACCCAGGAAGGGCTAGCAGACAGACTGGAGGAATGAGAGTATTTTTTACTTAGCATCACACAAACAACTCTGAACTGACTTCTGGAGAACCAGCTGTGTGGCAAGTGTTGTCAGTGATAGCCTAGAAAAAGAAGATATCCTTTTCAAGGAATTTACAGTCTGATTGGCAAGAGGGACATGTGCGAGCCAACTGATAATGGTAAAGTCTGAGAACCAGGAAGTCAACAAGAAAAACCTTCTTAGCAGTCATAATTGAAGTCATGAAGCTTCATAGAGAACGTGTCATCAATCTCTTCTGGTCTTCCCTGGGAACGTTTGTTTTACACCTAATTCTAAAAGTTTAGTCATAAAGCTTCTAACGCCCCAGCTGATTAGGAATCTCCCTCATCTCTTCTGATTTGCTCTGTTCTTTGAGCCCAAGTCTTTTTGTTTGTGTTGGTTTCCCCAGATATTTCCCAGGAATATGAGAATGGGGCTTAGGCTCAAATACTTACCCTCCTTAATTGAAAACTGAAAACAGTGACAGTTGTTCCTTTGCCTGCCATGATCTCCTGAATAGATTCAGCAACAGTGGGTTTCAGAGCTGAAAGTGTGGGGAGAATTGTGTAGGAAATAGAATTGGAGGGGGCAACTGGGTGGGTTCATTAGATTGAGAGTCAGGCCCAGAGAGGTTCTGGGTTCAAATCTGGCCTCAGACACTTCCCAGCTGTGTGACCCTGGGCAAGTCACTTGACCCCCATTGTCTAGCCCTTACCACTCTTCTGCTTTGGAACCAGTGCACAATATTGATTCTAAAATGGAAGGCAACGGTTTTAAAATTAAAAAAAATTGGAGGAGGATGGATGTTCTCATTGCCTAGGTTCGACTATTGCTGGTTTTCCTGCCTCTGGTCTTTTCCATATTCCATGTTCTCCTACTGCTAGATCAATAGCTTCTGCTCAGAAACCATTAATGATTCTCTCTTGCTTACCAAAGGAGATCTAAACTCTTTAGCCAGGCATGCAAGGCTCCAAACTAGTGTTCAGCCATGTCACCCACTGTGCCCCTACATATCTGTATCTTTTATTCTAGCAAGTCTGGACTATTCAGAATTCTTCCCACTGTCCCAAAATTATTCATTCCCACTTTTAAGCCTTTGCTAATGCTATTCCCTCTTTCTGAAATGTCTCCCATTCTTCTCGTCCTCTAAATTGCCACCTATCAAAATTCTTCCAAATCAAAAAACTCAAATCTGTTGATTTATTTAAGCCAGGATTTAAGTTCTAAACCCCCACCCCCAAACAACCCTTGCTTTATCAATACTATATATTGGTTTTAAGACAAAGAGTAGTAAGGGTTAGGCAATGGGGGTTAAGTGACATGGCTAGCGGGTGCTTCAGGTCACATTTGAACCCAGGACCTCCTGTCTCCAGGCTTGGCTTCCTAGCCACTGAGCCACCTAGCTCTTCCCCCTTATTAAGTTCTTATTATATGATAGGTGTATTGTATTAGGCACTGGGGATACGGAGACAGAAGTAAAGCGCTCCATGCCCTGGAGGCCATTGCTTCCATTGTATAGGACAGAACAACATGTCCAAAATAAGTTTGGGAGAGGAGCAGATAGTTGGGGGGATTAGGAAAGACCTTATTCAAGGTGATATTTGAGCTGGGCTTGGAAGGAAGCAGAGAATTTTCATCATGGATCTGTTCTCTGAGGCTGGAGGGATACATTTCAGGTTTGGAAACTGGCCTCTGCAACAGGCTGGAGACAGGATGGAATGTAGGTGAAGAGCAGCAAGTGGAATCCTATATCAGTCTGGAAAAACAGATTAGAACCAGGTTATCGAGGATTTTGAATGCAACAGAAGTTTATATTTGCTCTTGGACTTACTAGTGCTTATAATAGTAATGGATGGTTTACTATTTGCTAATCACTCTACATATTTTCTTTTAAAAAATAATCCTTACTTTCTGTCCTAGTAATAACTCTAAGAAGGGCACAAGCTAGGCAAACTGGGTTAAGAATAGGGTCACACACAGCTAGCAAGTGTCTGAGGTCAAACTTGAACCCAGATCCTCCTGTCTCCAGGCTGGGTTCTTTTAGGGTTCCAGGTATAAACAAATCTTGAAAGCATTAAAGAGACCTTCAGTAGCTGACTCTAATGAGCAAAGTGCTCAAATGTACCAGACTTATGGATATATTTCTAATATTTCACATGATTGATTTCTGGACCCTTGAACTGAATTAGAACTCAAATCTTGTTGTATTCTAACCCCTCCCCATGCCTGCAATCCCGAAGGCTGACTATCTATCTCTATATCTCTATAGTCTATCTATATATCTATATCTATATATCTATATCTATCTCTATAGTCTCTTTGTACTGTCCAAGGCACTCAATTAGAATTTGTATGAGATATGGCCTGTGTACTGGAGGTGAAATGAACTTCTGGTCTGGGCATTGGCTACTCTACTGTCTCAGGATCCAGCTCTTTTATCTTGTCATTGATTACTGATGCGATGCTAATTTTTCTGCTCTGTCACCTAATAGACTAATTATCACACATCCTCCATTCCTGAAAACATCAGTAAAATCCAGTCTGCCTGACTGTAAAAAAAGCTCTACACCATCAGTTGGGCAGCACAGGCTTGACGTTATGCTGAAGAATCGAGTGTCTTTGTGTCTCTTTTCCTTTTCTATGTCTTCCCATCTTAACGTTTAAGCCCTTCAGCCCTTATTCCCTCAATCCCCAGCTTCCCTTTCAGGTGGTCAACCCTCGCAAGAATATTTTGTAGCTGCTCGTCAGCTATAGTTTTTGATCTATTGAGCCACCTAGCAGCTCCCACTGTACCTATTTTCATTTGTCCTTTACAACAATCCTATAAAGTAAGTGATTTTATTATTCCTATTTCACAGACATGGAAACTAAGACTGAGTAGTTAAATAACTTGAATTAGGGTCACACAGCTAAGGGTCTGAGACAGGATTTAAAAATAATTATCATAGTAGCTAGCATTTATATAGTGCCTACACTGTGCCATTGTGCTAAGTGCTTTACAAATTGATCCTCATAACAATCCTAAGAGTGGATGCTGTTATCTGTTATCATTATTTTATAGATGGGGAAACTGAGGTAAACAGGTTTAGTGATTTGCCAAAGTAACTATCTTAGACTGGAATTGAACTCGGGTACAGAATGTTTGTTTGTTTTTTAATTGTCATGCAAACCTACCTCCATATTGGTCATTGTTGTAAGAGAACATTCATATAAAACCAAAACTCTAAAATAAAACCAAAGATGCACTGATGTGAAAGAGACTCCACCAGTTCTTTCTCTGGAGGTGGAGAGCATTCCCTGTCACAAGTCTTTCAGGATTGTCCCAGATCATTGCATTGCTGAGAGTAGCCAAGTTTTCACAGATAATCATTGTCCAGTATTGCTATTATAGTTTACAAGGTTCTCCCAGTTCTGCTTATTTTGCTCTGTATTAGTTCCTGCAGATCTTTCCAGCTTTTCTGAAATCATCTTGCTTAACATTTCTTATAACACAATAGTATTTCATCACCCACATGTATTAGAATTCATTCAGTCATTCCCCAATTGATACTTGTCCATTGTTCTAACCCAGTGATGGTGAACCTTTTAGAGGGGCAGGTGATTGGAGAGGGGGAAGAGAGCAACCTGGTCCCTCATCCCTCTGACTTTCTAGTAATGAACTCTGGAGAACTCTGCTGAGGGCTCTGCACATGTGCCCACAGAGAGGGCTCTGCACATGTGCCCACAGAGAGGGCTCTGAGTGCCCCCACTGGCACATGGGCTGTAGGTTTGCTGCCATGGTTCTAACCAGTATTCTAGCTAAGCTGCCTTAGTAGGGAACCATTGGAGTTTATTCATTAGGAGGGTTGATATCCAACATTCCTGTGCTTTCAGAATGTTATGTTGCTAGTGGTAAGACCAAGATTAATGCCACATTATCTTTAGTACTGTTAGAATGATTTTTTAGGAAAAGGAAGGTTACACAGAGGGAGAATGCACATATAAATTAAAATTGAATTTATTAACAGGTAAGGGAAAGGTTTTGGGAATGAGGGGAAAAGGTTAGCAGATGACAGTTAATCCAATTATTAAACCCATTATCTGAATAATCTAAATACCTAAGTTTCCTAAGGGTAAGTCCAACAGGGAACCAGGTTTCTCACACACAGAGAGTTCTTGATGGGTCAGGTACAGGGATCCAGCTGAGTCCTCAATTGTCCCAGAGAAAAGAGGTTTTCTCCAAGTTTCACTGTGTATGGAGTGTATGGAGATGTCCTCTCACCTTTGGATGGTGGTATTCAAAGAGGCTGCTTTCTAGCTGTCCAGAAGAGTTCAGGAGAGTCAGATCTTCACCTTACAAGCTTCACCTTCATCTCCCGTGTGTCAGTTGGCAAAACTGTTCCTTGGAACTCTGATTCAACCAGCTCAGGCAAGATTCTATGTCTCAAGACCTGTCAGTCATTCTCTCCCTTGATACAGTATTAGGATTGATTTGTTATTTGTCTCATCAACTCATTAGATTTCAACTTCCCTGAGAACAGGGACTATCTCTGTACACCCAAAGCACCTAGTAATTATAGTGTATCCTATACCATATCTGCCATTCTGTGTATATTTTGACAAGTGTTTATTGAATTGTTGAATTATTTTGAATGTCTACATTTCTGTTAGTGATTACAAAAAAATCTGAGGGATATGCATTATAGAGATTGAGAGCAAAGCATAAGGAGAGGTAGGAAGTACCTTAGCTCTGTTGTCCTGAGAGTGTTCAAGATACTCATCATATAAACTCCGTTCTCCTACTTGATTTCCTCTAGTTCAACTGATCTAACATTTTCCCTGGTACATGCATTCTGGCAATTCCTTTTAGTCTTTTTTCCCCAATTACTCTTTCTCCACCTGATCCCTACCTGTCCATCAAGGTTGTGCCCCACATCAGCCTTCTCTGTGAAATCTTATTTGATTACAGTCTTCCAGACCACAGTGCTTTCTCCTTCCTCCTAAGTACACTTTGTGTTTGTTATCAGGCTCCTTTGACTCTCAGCATTGTATTGTTTTTTAATTTAATTATAACTTTTTTTTCCCAATTACATGTAGAAACAATTTTTGACAATGATTTTCTAACATTTTTTGATCCAGATTCTTTCCTTCTCTCCCTGTCCCTCCAGAACTTTCACGCAATGTATTTTTCTATATTCCTCATGCTGTTACAGAAGACATGCATCACACGTAAAATAAAAAGCTCATGAAGGAAATAAAGCGAAAGATGGGGTGCTTTGATCTGCAATCAGACTCCAATAGTTCCTTTGGCTGTGGATGGCATTTTTTATTATGAGCCCTTTGGGGTAATCTTGACTCCTTGTTTTGCTGATATTTTAGTCCTTTACAATATTTCTGTTACTGTATACATTGTTCTTCTTTTTCTCAGCATTGTATTGTTGGTAGTAGATCAGTAGTCTTGAAACCTATAAAATGTTTTGTTTCACTAGAGTGTAAACCTCTTGAGGGCAGGGATACAATCTTATGCTTAAATGTCTAACTAGCGTCTAATATGGTGTTTTACACATCATTTGTGGTCAAGAAATGTACATTGCTCTGTGATAGACTTTGCTACTCTCAGCAATACAATGATCCAGGACAATTTAAAAAAATATATTTTTCCATGTTTACAGGATTCATTTTCTTTCCTTCCCTCTTTCCTCCCCCCTCTCATTGCCAACAAGCAATTCTACTGGGTTGTACAAATGTTATCATTGATACCTATTTTCATATTATTCATTTTTGCTATAGAGTGATTTTTTCAAACCTAAACCCCAAATCACCTACCCATACATACATGTGATAAGTGATGTCATATGTTTTGCTTTTGCATTTCTACTCCCATAGTTTTTTCTCTCAATGTGGTTGGCATTCTTTCACATAAATCCTTCAGGAGTGTCCTGGCTTGTTGCATTGCTACTAGCAGTAAAGTCCATTACTTTGGATTGTTGCACAATTTTCACTTTCTGTGTACAATGTTCTCCTGGTTCTGCTCATTTCACTTTGCATCAGTTCATTGAGGTTCTCCCAGTTCAAATAGAGATTCAGGACAATTCTGAGGGACTTGTGACCAAGAATGCTGTCTACTTCTGGAGAAAGAATTGTTAGAGTTGGGATGCAGATGAAAGCATATGTTTTTTCACTTGTTTATTTGGGGATATGTTTTGGGGTTTTGCTTTTATATGATTATTCACTTACAAAAAAGGAATAATATTGAGGGGGCAATAGAGCCAGACTAGGGATGGAGGTCCTGAGTTCAAATGTGACCTCAGACACTCAGTCTGTTAGTCAGATGTCATGTTGTGTGCAAAGCAGGGTGCGTTTTGTAAAAATGAGGTCATGTAGATATGAAGGGTTCCTTTTTTTGGTAGTTCTTCCTTCCATTTGCATTGTTGTCATTTTGCTGGTTCAAGTCTCCTCTTGCCAGGAATGATTGTCAGGAACCTGAATCAAAAAAATTCTTGGTGAAAAATGATGGGCTTCCGAAGTGAGTCTAGCAATTATGGATAGGAATTTGGGTACCAAACCCAATTTACCAGTCTCAATTACCATAATAAGTGATCCCCTCCCCCCTTGGAGAAATGTTGCACACAAACAAAAGATTGACCCTTTACAAATATTATATCAGTGTAATTTAAAAGACTTTTCTTCATTTTGCAGAGCAAGAAACAAAAATAAAGTCCGTGATTTTTTTTCTTAGATAAGCAGTTGAGTCAGTGATAATACTGGAAATAATTAACCAGGGCTTCTTACTCATAGTCTTGAATATGCAGCCACAAGACTGCCTGCCTTCCCTTTATGTAAATTTAATTGCAAGAAAGAGGTTCTTTCTTGCCCAGGAACAATGAGAAGAGGACTGGATAAATTATGGAGGTACTTTGGCTACTTTTTTGATCATGGGAGCCAAAATGAAACTCTTCAGAAGTGGAAGGGGAAGGCAGCGGGGATAGAATTAAAATTTCTTATCTTCCATAAATAGTCCATTATAGCTTACAACAGAAACCCTTACTAGAAATTATTGATGGCATGTGAAAATCCCTAAATGGGTCTTAATGGGCACAAAAGAAAGAAGGGAATTGCAAACTCTATAGTTATGGTTGGGGGTAGGGGCAGTGTTGTTCAGTGGTTAGAGAACCAGGCCTAAAGATTCTGGGTTCAAATGTGACTTCAGACACTTTCTAGCTGTATAACCTTGGGCAAGTCACTTGACCCCCATTGCCTAGCCCTTATTGCTCTTCTGCCTTAGAACCAATACACAGTATTGACTCTAATACATAAGGTAAGGGTTTAAAAAAAAGTTATGGTTTGGAGTCCTGAGCATCATTTATGGTGGGTACCTACCAATGGAATCTTTGTCAAAAATCTGGTGCAACCTGATTAGATGGAAACTGACTCACTTGTACCTGATAAACTATAGGTAATCCTTGTTTCTCCCACAGTAATAGAAATAATGTTTTATATTATAATAAGAGGATTGGTCTTTTGCATTAGAGTGGAGGTAGTATAACTGAAGTGAGCAGAAGCTGTGGCCCTATTTTTCTTTTTTGTCATTTATTCATTCAAAGAAGTTATTTACCTTCTTTGTGCTGGAGGCTTAACTTGTTTGAGTGAAGGGATAAGTGAATAAGACAGAGTCACTTTTGTTAAATTTTATGACACAATACAGGAAAAAAGACAGGAATGCAGATAATTACAATCACAGACTCCTGGGGTCTTTACAGGACTGCAGGGACCATCTAGCCCAAATGACTTGTCATCACACAGCTGGGTAAGCAGTCTCTGGACTTCAGCTGAGGTCTCTGGATTGCCTTGCTATGCTTTCTGGACTCAATTACCTTCTTTTGGTAATGGCAGGGAAAACAAGCCACAGGCTTTTAAGCCCAAGGCTAATTAGCTGGCCAGACTAGAATCTGGATTAAAACCCTATGGAAGGGAAGGGAAGTATCCTAGAGAATAACCCTGGGATGGAGGAGAAAGGAACTCCATCACCATCCCCAATGCCGGGGCTCTGAAACCTTACCTCCAGCTGTGACGTTGTCATCTGTTTTTGTGGCATAATACAATGAATGGTTCTGCCTTCTGCAGAATTAAGGTTGCTGGTTAGCTATCTTAATTAGAGCACTGATGGCAGGCCCAGCTGCCTTTGAAGCTATTTTAATAGTTCCTAAATGAGAAAAGAATTAGAAACAGCTTTCTGCGGGTGAAGGGCCATGGAGTCTGCCTCATTGCTGTGGGGGGCTTGAGGTGAACCCCTGGGGTCCAGGAAGGATGCAAGACTCTGAAACTTAGCTTAGAAATAAAAAAGAGAAATTTATTAATTGAGAGGGTATTATTGTATCTGGTCAGGAGGACAGCATAGATGGAAAGCTGTTCACAGATGGCATCCATTCTGGGGTCTTTATACTCTTTGCAACAGTGAAGACATGACCAGAGTGGTATGTACTGAGACATGGGGGGGGGTGTTGGTGATCTGATAGGGGTCTGCCTGAAGACATAGGGGGTGACCCTCCTAGCTTAGAGAACTGATGGATGTCTGAGATACAACCTGAAGATACCCAGGAGGTGTCTCTCTGTCCACCTAAGGGAAGATCCTCTCAGGATCTTATGTTTTGGGTCCGGAGTCACAAGAATGTAATGGAGCAAAGGATTTCCCTACTAGTTTGCTTGATACACTTCTATAGTTTGGGGGGGGACTGTGCCCATGCCATCTTGGTTGGGATCTGGAAAGAGACTGACCTTTCCTTTCTTTTCCTATGGAGGGAAATGGAATGGTCCATAGGCTTCCCCAGATCTTTAGATTTGGGCTTCTGCTGCTGAACTCACTTTTGTCTGTTTGGCCTTTGGTCTTCCATCTCTTTTTTCTGCCTGAAGAAATCTTCCACCCTGTTGGCTTGTTGTAAGTGGGGTTCTAGTCTGGGGCACTGCCTCCTGAGTCTGTGAGTGGGGCAGCCCAGAGCCCCTTTGCTGCCTTTCCCCTCTTCCCATAATCCTTAGTAGCCTCAGTAGCCTAGAAGTCCTTCTAAACTCTTTCCACACTTTGTGTTCTAGCTTTTTCTTTTCATTTTTTAAACCCTTGCCTTCCATCTTGGAGTCAATACTGTGTATTGGTTTGAAGGCAGAAAAACAGTAAGGGCTAGGCAGTGGGGGTTAAGTGACTTGCCCAGGAAGTGTCTGAGTTTAAATTTGAACCCAGAACCTCCTGTCTCTAGGCTTGTGTCTCCATTCTCTGAACTCCCAGCTAGCTGTCTCCTTCCCCTACCGTCAATGTTTTAAGCTTTTCCCATTTAGATCCTCACCTGCTGGGTTTAGGTTAAAAGGAAGCATGTGCCAATTTGGCTAACAGTGAACTACTTTAAATCTGAAGGAGGATGGCCCCAAATCTTAGTTTATGTTTTTTTCCCAGTCTTTGAAAGGGGCTGTCCTTTTGTGATGGCTCTCACTGGCTGAGGTAGTCTATAAAAAGTTTCTGGGGGTTGCAGGGTTTTGCCAAGCTAAAGCAGTTTTGGGGAAGTGTGATTAACTTGGTTTCAAATTAGTTTAAACAAATTCTATTTAACCAAAAATCGTAGGTAGAAATAGTTCAAGAGGTAGGGATGGGGGAGGGGAACGTAGAATCTAAAAAAAAAAGAAAAAAATCAGGGATTGTTTTTGTGTTCTCTATTGTAGTCAAGCAACCCTGTCCAACTTGTTCTTTAAGGGAGCTAAGCCTTTACGGGATAGAAGAGCAAACCTCAGTGCACCTTAGCACGGTGTGTAGAAAACCTGGATCCTGTAGGCAGTTTTAAGTGGAGTGATTCAGAAATCCAGCCCAGGAGTGTTTGAGCTCTGTGTTCAGATCTGCTAAGTCATCGAGGAAGGAATGTTATGACTCTGGGCTCCCCCAACCAGATCTCCTGGTAGATTAAAAAAAAATAGAATTTTGTTTTCAAATCAATATCAGCCATCTTGCCCCTTCCTCTCCCCCCTTGCCTCTGAGAAATCAAGAAAAAGAAAACCTTTTAAGGGTATATAGAGTCCAGCAAAACAAAAGTTCTTTATTGGCCATGGCAGTCTCCATTCTGAGCCCATAAGGAGATGTTTCCTCAGGAATCCCCAGGAATTTGAATGAAGTAGTCTGAATAAGTGAAGTAGATAAAGCAGATTAATCCATTCCTGCCTCTTTTTTTTTCCAGGAAAACTAACCCAGGCTGTCCATTGGGTCAGGCAACTTATGCAGGTGGTAGGCTAGAATCCAATGAACCAATGGCTGAGAAAAGTGTCAGGAAACAAAGGAACATCAGGGTGAATAAATATGGAATGCAGAGTAACATGTAGCTAACTATGGATAAGCGATTAAATGTATGTGAAAACAAATAACCCTGAGTGAATTGAATGCTATCCACTTACCACTGACCACACACACCTGTGTGTGTGATAAGGCTTGCTTTTTTTCTGACAAATAAGAACCTCTATGGGAAAGGAAATAGCCTTGTGTCTTGTAACCTATAGAAACTGTCTAGTAACTTCAGTCCGGCACAGCTTCCACTAGGGAAGTATGTCCCTGCGGGTAGAATCATTATTAATCAATAGATCAATAAATAATGGTTCCAATGAGTGTTCATACTTGCTTTATGAAGTGCCCCACTTTAGTAGATGGTCGTTGTGTTTTGGAGTTCAAAAATGTTCTTTAAAAAAAAAACACTTTGTTTTAATCAGTCAAGGTTTACCTTTTCATCTTCCCATTCCACACTGAGATAATATGGTCAAAATCTCAACAAATGTCCACATTGACCATATTCTAAAAAATATTGATCTCATTCTGCATTTTGGGTCCCTCCTCTGTCTCCCTTTTGGTGAGTAGCACGATACCTCATTAGGACTCTGGAATCCTATTGGTTATTACTCTGATCAAGAGTTTAGCACAATTCTATTCTATCATGTTTGTATATCACAGCTTGTTTTATCCCATTCCCTAGTTTATTTTCTTAGTTTTATTCTTTGCCACCTCAAAAAGTGCTAAAAAAATTTTGTACTTCCTTAGTTCTCCAAACACTGTTCCCAAAGAGAGAATGTGAGTGTATGAGAGTGTGTAAGTATGTATGTAAAGACAACCATATTGCCTCTTACAACTGACCTGTTTCTGCTCCCTAATTTAGATTTCTGGGGGAAGAGCACAAAGCCGTATTCCTATCCCTTCTTCCCCAATAATGAGGAATAATTTCCTATCAGCTATCAGTCAACAATAGGTATATATTATACTTTTTTTTAAACCCTTACTTCATAATACAATCAATACTGTGTATTGGTACCAAGGCAGAAGAGCGGTAATGGAGGTTAAGTGACTTGCCCAGGGTCACACAGCTAGGAGGTGCCTGAGACCATATTTGAACTGAGGACCTCCTGGCTCTCTCTAGGCCTGGCTCTCAATCCACTGAGCTACCCAGCTGCCCCCAAATTATACTTTTACACTGTGCCAAGAAGCACTGTGCTCCTTGCTTGGGATACTAATACAGTTGTATTTTGGAGATATTGCAGGTTCAGTTCCAGACCACCACAATAAAGCAAATCATACACATTTTTTTGTTTCCTAGTGCACATAAAAGTTATGTTTATGCTATACTGTAGTCTATTATGTGTGCAATAATATTACATTTTTAAAAATGTACATACCTTAATTTAACATTTCTTCATTGCTGAAAAACCATAACCATCACCAGAGCCTTCATTATTGAGTCATAATTTTTCCTGCCAGAATGTCTTGCCTTAATATTGATGGCCTCCGACTGCTCAGGGTAATTGTTATTGAAGGTTGGGGTGGCTGTGACAATTTATTAAAATAAAATAAGTTTGAAGTTTGCCTCCTCAGTTGATTCTTCCTTTCATTTGAACACTTAGAGGCCATTGTAGGGTTATTAATTGGTCTACTTTCAATATTGTTGTGTCTAGGGATATTGGGAGGCCCAGGGACAGAGATAAAATGGGAACTCTGGGTTGGTGGACCAGTCAGGATGCATTTATTAAGTTCATCTTCTAATCTGGGCAATAGTTTATGGCACCCCAAACAGTTACAATGGTAATATCAAAGATCACCACAATAGATGTTGTCCTAAAGAAAAAGTTAAAGAATTATCAAAATGTGACACAGAGACATGATATGAGCACATGCTGTTGGAAAAATGGCACCAATAAGCTTGCTCAGGGTAAGGTTGCCACAGAGCTTCAATTTGTTAACAACAAAAGCAATAACTGGGAAATGCAATAAAGTGAACAGCAATAAAATGAGGTATGCCTATGGAAAGAATAAAGCCGTTCTACTCAAATAAGGAAGGGGGAGAAACAAACTTAAGTTCCTGCTAAGTGCTTTGCCAACATATCATTTTATCCTCACAGCGACCATGGGAGGTGGCTGCTATTGTCTTTTTTTAAACATTTGAGGAAACTAAGATTAAGTGACTTTGCCCAGGGTCACACAGCTAGTCTGAGTCAGGATTTGAATTCAGATTTTTCTTATTCCACCTCCAATTGTCTGTCTATTTAGCTACCTAGCCTCTTCTAAATAGGGGAAGAAGGAAGGAGAGCAAGTACATATGTATATATACAGTCATTCCTTGCTATATTATAGCTCACTTATCATGGATTTTAAAAATATATACATATATAATTCTGTATTGCAGAGCTTTTGCTATATTGTTGGATTTTGTGGATGAATAGCATACTATAACAATGCAGTATGCCACTACCATTTGTACAAGTTTGCCAACATGAGATTGTACATGCATACTATTGGCTGATGGAATGAAAGGCGACCAACCACAGCTCTGTGTTATGTATCCTGGGCACTGATTGGCTCAGTGACTGTAGCAAAGGTCTATTTGCTCTCTTGCACTGTGCCCATACATTCAGCATCTCTCCTTGTCCACTTCACATCAGTGTCTGATCACTGTGAGTAGTGTTGCTCTGCAGTGTTGTGTTTTTGTGACATTGTTGTAAAAGTTTGAATTTATGTCAAGCCCAAATGTTCTGTGCCTTCTAAGGCTTCTGGCAGTGAACCCAAGTGCCAAAGGAATTCACTTACTATCAAAGAATAATAAAATAAAAATAACACCACTACTTCGCAAATTTTCACCTATTGTAGGAGGGGTCTCTGGAACATAACTCCCGCAACAGGTGAGGTATCACTATATACATATATAAAGTATTTCCAGGAGATAAGGGTGTCCTCTGTAAGGAACAGGAAAGAAAGCTTGCTGCCCCCCCCCCCCCAATCCCTATTCCTGGGACTCTTGAGTTTTGGTGGAAATTTAAAAAGCTAGGAGTCCTGTCTGTCCTGTCTGTCAGATCTTTGTTAGGGTTCAAATATGTGGATCATGAAAAGGTTAACCATGAGCTGAGTGGACATACCTTTTGTTTAGACTTTAATAGTTGCCCTTAGAGCGCCATCCTTAGAACTTTACTCTTAGTTATTATATATTTTTTATTTTAAAGTGAAAGAAAATATTATAAAGTTGAGTATTTCCCTAGTTTTCCCTGATAACATTGAAAATGACAGGGTTAGTGTTATTTTCCCTTCTCAACATTAGTCTGAAATCATGCATTTTAAAAAGTATCCTCTATTTCACCCCCACCCCACCCCGCCCCATGAAGCAATTTCTCAGTATAACTATAGATTTACTTTCAACTCATTTTGCCCCTAAATTTTCTCCACTTTCCTTTTTGGGTCCTCTAAAAACAAAATCTTAGGAGTTTTTTCAGATTATTTAGACTATAATTCATGGGTTCTTTTTATGTATGTCAAGGCCAAAAGTGTTGGATGGACAAGTAAATTTGGTAAATTAGCTTGTTCATGGCCAGTGTTCTCCATTAAATTTAAAGTATCTTTTGGAGAAAGTGAATATGGAATGGGAAAACCTGGAGTTTTGAAATAAAAAGGGACATCCTTAAACATTTTTTTCCTTTAAATTTAATGTGACAACAACAAATGAGGAATATGTCTATGGCAACAGTAGATTTTGGGGAAAGTTGAGGCATTTGGCTTCCATTTTTTTCATAGTAGTTCTCTAAGACAACACAGGGGCTTAAAAAGCCCATTATTCTTGATTTACATTAACATTACAGTTAATTTTTAGGAGGAGGCTTTCTTGCCAACTTTTACAAGAAGAGGGAATTCAGGAAAAACTGTCCTTGCTCATAAAAATATAGTGGAGGATTACATTTAGCAAGCAAATCACAGTCATGCTTGGTGACTAGATTAGCTACAGATGTCTTGGGAAGTTCTGTTAAAAGGGTTCCCATGAGCCCCAAACAAGGAAAATTGTATTGGTGTGAAGTGCGGCCTTGAACTAAAACTTATTTATGAAATGGATAAACTCCTAGGAAAACAAAATCTCCAAGTCATAAAATACTTTATAGAAACTTTATGGAGCATTTTACAACAGAGTAGTAACTTCAGAAACAAATGAAAAATTATCTTAATTTCTAAAAAAGGAGGAATTTGCCTCTGGAGGGTATTTTATAAACAAACAGGTGTACCCCCCTTCCCCCCCCAAAAGAAAGGAAAAAACAAAGCCACTTTTATTTTTACTCTTAAACTGTAGTTGGAGAAAATGTAGATTTTATATCAGGATATACAGGATATCCTGTAGCTGAACAGATGCGCGCCCCCCCCCCCCCAACATCCCCAACAAGTGGTTTTGTAGTCTTTCCCGGGGCAGCCCATTTCCCTTCTAGGTAGATCTGTTGAGAAATTTTTCCTACCCACCACTTCTTCAGCTTTAATCCATTGCTTACAGTTCTGATCTCTGGGGCTAAAGCAGACCAAGTCATATGCCTTGATTGATGCTCAGATAATGTAGATTTTGATACCATCTTGGTATTTCTTTCCTGAACTCATTCTAGGTTATCAAGTGCCTTCCTAATGTACCACAAAGAACTAAATAAGAGAGTACATGTCTGGTCTGACCTGGTTCAACCAGAGTTTTATCATTACCTCCTTATTCCTAGACTCTTCTCCGTACTGTGCAGCCAAATGTCTCATTTGGCTTCTTGGCAGCCGTATCACAGTTTTGGCTCATGTTGAATTTTTAGACCACTAAAAGCCCAGAACTATTTCAAACGGACTGCTATCTTACCCATACATTCCTCATCTTGTAATGTTGCTCTTTTTCTTTTTCTTCCAAGTGTGAGGTTTTATAATTTATTCCCATTAAATTTCATATATTTTATGATATTGTTTGTCTTATCTAGATTTCACTCTATCTCTCCTTATGATACCCTCAAAGAGCCATCGCTTTTAACCGTTTTAAAAAGAAAGAAGAGAAAAAAGGCAGTGAAGCTTATCTAAAAAACGTGATTTATATTTTGTTCTACACCCTTAGACCAGACCTCTGACTTCTGCAAAGAAGAGACCGATCTTCTCATGTCTTTTCTTTGGTACCACTTTTTTTATACCAACTTTCTTTAGACATTGTTTAGGTATTTTGTGATGGCTGTTTCTTCTATTTACATTGTTTTAGTCATTGTATATATATTGTTTTCCTGTCTCTGCTTCACCTTGCCTCATTTTGTGGAAATCTTTCCATGCATCTGCATTTATCATGTTTATTATTTCTTATAATATTGCATAACATGTGTATCCTCACTATTTAAGAACAGAATTTTAGCTTCAGTTTTAGAATGGATACCAAGTATTAGTTCCAAGGTAGAAGAGTGGTAAGGGCTAGGCAATTGGGGTTGACTTGCCCAGGGCTAGATCTGAACCTTGGACCTTCTGTCTTCAAGCATAGCTCTCTATTCACTGAGCCACCTAACTGTAGGGGTGGGGGGTGGGTATCCCCTCAATTTACTTCAGATTTTTTTTTTTAGTTTGTGGTTACTCTTTCCATTTACATTGTTATCCTCACTGTGTATACTGTTTCCTTGACTGCTTTCTCTCTAATGCTTTAGTTCATGGAGATTGCTCTGTTTCATGGTATTCATGTGTAATAGGTGGGTTAAAAAAAAGGATTCAGAACTAAACTCCACCTAGCTAAAGGGAGAAGGGGAAAAAGGGAATTAGGGGATACCCAACTTCTAACCCCAAACAGATTAAAACCCTTATACCTTCTATAATTATTCTAAACTAAATTCTTTCAGTAGTTATTAAGGCTGGGGGTTTTGTGCAAACAAGGACAAGGGCCAAAGAATCTCACAATCAAAAGTCCTCTTTGAGTCAAGCAGTAGTCCCAGTAACAGCTCTGTTGAAATTCACTTGACAGCAGCAGCACCAGCAGTAAGGACAGGCAGAATATCAAGAAAGCCAAAGAAGAGGGAATCACTGGCTCTCTGGGTCCACCCCAGAAATACCAGACAGAAACCGTCTTGGCTCTCCTGACTGCTAGGGAAAAAGCAGCAGGCTCTCTCTCTCTCTAACAGAGGAATCTATCAACTCTGCTCTCAGAAACTGCCTGTGTGTTCAATTCCCCAGCTCTTGAGAGTTGTTTGTAGGATCTCTTGCCGTCAGCTTACCCTGTTAAAATCCCTTACTACACATGGCACCATTTCTTACATCACAGTAATATTCCATTGTATGTATGTACCACCACCATTCATTTGGCCATTCTTCAGGCTATGAGCATCTACTCTGTTCCCAGTTCTTTGCTATATTTTTGGTTTACATGAACCTTTTTTTCTTTTCGTAAATTATTTCCTTGGGGGACATAGTTATTACATAATTCTAAGTTGCTTTACAGGAAAGGTACCAGTTATACCAGTGGTGCATTAGTGGGCCTATATTTCCACAACTATCCAACATTGATTTTTGTCTTCTGTTTTCTTTCCCAATTTAATGGCTGTGAGATGAAACCTCAGATTCAATTTGTTTTACATTTCTCTTATGATCATTAGTTTGGAGCAATATTTTAGTTGGTCATTAATAGTTAGCACTAATCAATTGGGAAATGAGTTTTAGTTTTTAAAATTAAACTTTATCTTAATAGATTTGGTTTGACATTCCTGTTAAGATCTCCTTTTGGATCCTTCATTCTTATGATTGCGTATGTTAGCTCTTTCTCCAATCTTCATGTCATCTGTCAGTTTGAGAGGCATGCTTTTATTCATATATTTACCCAAAACATTGAGTAAAATGCTAAGTAGCACAGGGCAAAAAGCAGATGATCCTTGTGGTGCTGTACTGAAATCCTTTAAAGTAAATGTACAATGATTAATTATGGCTTTTGGGTCTGACCATTCAACTGGTCAGTTTACCCAGTTCAACTGTGGTCTAAGCTGAATAATGTCAGAGGATTTATCAAGTGTTTTCTTTAAAAATCCAATTAAAATATTTATATAGAATTCCTATGCCAACCAGAATAGAAACTGAATAAAAAGGATGAATTTAATGTAGCATGACTTGTTCTTCAGGAAGCCATATATACTCTATGGCAGTTATGGTGAACTTATGGCATAGGTGCCAAAGATGATACATAGATAGAGCTCTCTCTGTGGGCACATGGCTCCCTCTTCCCCCACTTCCCCCCCCCAACCCCTCCCCCCCCCCCCCCCCCCGCATTACTAGAAAGGCAGAGCTCTCTTCCCCTCCCATTCTCTACCACGCCTGATTACATTTTTTCACTTCATCTGCCCCTCTGTCCAGCAGCCCAGTGGGAGTGCTTCCTCCTTCCCCTGTATAGGCAAGGGGATAGGGGAACAAAGCATGTGGTTGGGGGGGCACACTGTCTCTAAAAAGTTTGCCATTACTGCTCTATGGGATCACTACTTCCATTCTTTTCAAGGTGTTCATTAACCTTTCCTTTAATAATTTGATTTCTAGAAAAATTGTCCATATGTTGTAGATTCTAAAAAATCAGGGCAGCCCTTCTCTAGAGACATGTGTAGTTTTCTTATTTTCCACAATCCTAGGATCCTAGATGGACCTCATCAGAGGCTTCTGTGTTTAATTCTTTCATTTTACAGGTAAGAAAAATGATTAAAAGGCAGAACTGGGATTCCATCCACAGGATACTCTATCTAAATCTAGACTTCTCTTTTTTGAACCTTTTGTTGTTTATATCATTTCAGACCTGACCTATTCCATGACCCCATTTTTTGGCAAAGATACTGGAGTGGTTTGCCATTTCCTTCTCTAGGTTATTTTATAGATGAGGAAATTGTGGCAAACAGGATTAAGTGACTTGCCCAAGGTAACACAACTAGGAAATGTCTGAGTCCCTATTTGAGCTCAGAAAGATGAGTCTTTCTGATTCCAGGCCTGGCATTTCTATTCACTGTTCCTTTTAGCTTCTTTTTTTGAACCATGTCTTTCCTTTAAAAAGTTCACCAGGAGTACCTAAATTTCTAGCATACCCCCAAGTACTGACTACTTGGTGATGAATTTTTTGGCTATAATGTTTGGAAACAATGAGAAATGAAAAATGGCCTTTAGTTCCTTCTTCTATTTCTTCAGTGATAATGGCAGAGAGACAAAAAAGGGGGATGGAGGGACCTCATCTTTTTTTACCAACCTTTTAGACCATGTGTAAATATTGCCATAACTTTATGCTCTAGGTCTCGTCTTATTGACAAATTTAACCACTGAAGGAACTGATTTACATCAATGTTGATGTCCTTGTTATAAATAAAACCAGAAGGCAAAAGCTACTGGAAGGATGACCACCAGCTGGACCAAAAGAGGAAATTGATGCAATATCCCTTCTCTTTCTTCTTCCATTGATCATCACTGAAATGCCCTCAAAATTTATTCTTATTGAATGTTTTTCTTTGGCTTCCTTGATTTTTTTCATGAGTCTATCCTAATATATGGTGCAATTGACTGTCTGTTAACCTACCCTGTTCCCTTTGAATAAATGATATCTTTCCAGAGCTATAATCTAGTCATAATTCCATCCCACCAAGTGTAGAGATATCATGTATTCACTTTTTTTAATTCAAAATTTCTTTTTACTTTTTGACAATAATCAAAACATAACCATACTCTGTATATGTTTATGTACCATATACATTAAGGACCACTGAGGCTAGGGGTTTTATTGCTGGCACCTTTCTTAGATTTTTGTTTTCAGTGAAATTTCTATATCCACTGCTGTTCCTGTGGCAAGTCCTTTTGGTGTATAACTTAGAAATGATCCCCCATCTCTTAGCTTTTAAGGCCTTTTTGAAAATGACTTCCAAAATTCCAGGGTTGCTTGTGTGCAGGCATCCTCCCACTTTCCTATTCTCACTCCTGTCCTGTTTGGATATTCCTGACCAAGAGACCATATTTCCTAAATCTCAATCTTGAAATGTTTTTAAGATTTTTTTGGGAGGGGGAGGAGAGTAACCCCAGCAATAATAGTAGGTGTTCCTAGTAGCACAAAGTAGGTGCTTGATATATGCTTGTAGGTGGTAACCAGCAGATTATTTCTGAAGTCATGGCTTTTGAGCACCAGCAATGGTCATGAGCATCTGCCTCTTTCACAAAATTAATCTATAATCTTAGAAATCTATAAATCCTTAATCTATAATAATATTTTAGTTTTCTTTTGGCAGCATCATTAAGTCCACGTGAACCACCAGAAGGTGGGGAGTGGTTAGAAAATTTAAACTTGTTTTGGGAACTTTCGTCACATCCTGGAAACATGCTATGCAAAGACAAACCTGTCAGTTAATATCATATCAGTGAGAGTGATCATTGAATATTTTTCCTTCCACGTTTACTGAAATTAGTGGTCTTCTCTTAATGTCTGATTCTCCTTCTTTGAGAAAAACCTCATGCCTCTTTTTTAGTTTAAATGTTCAGTGAGCCTTCCTTTTATCTTCTTTCATAACAACCCCTCACCTCCACACCCACATAGACTTTTTGCTTAACACAGGCTAGAATTATCCTTTCATCTTGTTAACTTGGAAAAAAACTAGAACTACTAAAGTAGTCAGAAAACCCATTCTTTAATGAGGAATAAAGATAAGGTTTAAATATTTAGTCACCATTCAGAGTCAAATGTCAAATATCATACAAAACCAAAGGCCCTGGGACTCTGGGAGAAGGCATCACACTAGATGCTCTCTCCGCCCTGGGAGAAAACACATTAGATGCTTTCTCCAAAAAGGAAAGGAAATTGGGAGTCCTTATATCTTCTGGGTAATTGGGCACCGGAAACCTATGGAGACTAACCACAAACAGGGTGGTAAGCCTCTTTGCAGTCAGCAGCTAGGGTATTAATGAATCAGAGGCAAACTAAGAAACTGGGCTTCATCATCCAATAGAGAAGCCTCCAAAACAAAAAAGTACTTAACATTCAAACCAAAATAGGGGTACTTGGCACTGGGATTTCTCAAAGGTAAGGGTAAACTGAGTCATCCAAAAATCCATGTTGACACTCTTTTGGTCTTTTTCTTTTTTTTTTCTTTTTTTTCCCAAGGAATATTTTACTTGCCACAATGACCTGGCAAGTGGGGAAACATTCCTCTGAATTTTTACTTTGTCTAAGAGATAGATCATGCTACACTTTGTATGTTCATAATGATTACTTGGCAAGAAACGAACAGTTGGTCACTGCAGAATTGGCCTTGCCCTCTTTGCTTTCTGGAAGTAAGATCTCCAGTCCTTTGTTCTTGTTATGGATGTCCTTCAACTCAGGTGGCCTATTTCTGTGGCAAGCTACCTGTTTGCCTCCCTAGGCGCTCCTCAGTGAGGCTTTTTGTTCAGAATGGCCTTTAAGATGATTCTAACTGCTTCACCTGCTTTTACTTGGAAATTATCAGCTTCCTGTAAAAAAACACATGAACAGCTATCTGCTGCTGTTGATTTTGGAGCACATCCCTATATAATCATTAGCTAACTTCTACCTCTTTCTATTTCTTCTACCTTTTCTGAAGCAATTTTAGGAACCCTTTCCAGCTCTGAGTCTTTCTACCTTGGCACCTTTGTTCATTTTGTTAGTCTAGAGAAGAAATTTCCCAGATTTGAGTGGCTGTTCATTCTGTCTTAATTTGTTTGGGTTTTGGCAACATCCTCTGGCATGACATTTTATTTAAAAAAATTAAAGTGAATTAAGTAACTTCATTTTGAGGTTTTGAGAGGATAACCCCCTTGAATTAGTTAGATACATCTAGAAAACCACAAGAGGCGAGTTGTCAGTCACAGAATTAAAAATTGTCTAACGGATTCTGCCTTTAGGTTACCTCATTACTTTTTCTGAGAATGAGTTAAAATTTCTATTGGTTAGCTACCAGCACTAGATGTCAACAGATACTCAAAAGATGCTTTTTTTTGGGGGGGGAGGGTGTACTACAGATCATACAGCAAAAATAATGGTAACATGTTTCCTTCTTGATTTAAACTTGTGATTTCATTTGGGTACCAATGAGAAAATTCTTTGTGGCATAGCTGAGAGATTAGAGGGTGGGACCTGAAATTACATCTTTCTGACTTTGAAATCCCCTCTCTGGCCACTGGGCCTGGATGCCTTTTAGTAACCTGAGAGTAAATTCACATTCTGTAGTTGTAGTATCACCAAATAACAGTTGTCATGAATGAAGTTCCTTGGCCAAATAACATACAGTTACTTAGTTACTATTTCCATTTACCTAAGCAGAGGGAAAAGAGGCTTACTTTGACTTTCCAAATCAATCATTTTTGCAGTGCTTTCAGAAGTCTCCTCTTCTATGTTTTTAATCTTGTCCTGATGGGATTTTTTAGGTGTTAATTTTTTTTAAACATCATTTCGCTTTTGCTAATGAAAAATGTATTCTCCCAGGTGGTATACAGTAATAAATAACTCGGTGGTCCCTGAAAACCTGCAAGAGAAAAAACCCAGGTTTAGCTGGTTTTCTACTCTGCTAAACAGAAAACAACATTAAATAGATCTATATCAGTAGCTAGATAGATGTATATATATTTGCTGTTGCTCATAATTCAGAAAGTCAGATACCTGAAGTCTTCCTTGAACTTATTATTATTGGTGTGTTGGTTGCCACTGTACCTTCCCTTTGGAACCACAAAATTTTTTGACAGAAATGTCTCCTTGGATAATTGTAAAATAACATTATGTAAAGATATTCCTTTTTTGTACTAGTAAATGGGTAATTACTGTCATAATTCCCTATATTAATTCCTTTGGATCCTGTGTAATTTCTCTATTTGCATTTATAGTGGAAGTATGCTAAGTAGCACAGAGGATCAAGTGCCAGGCCAGGAGTCAGGAAGACAAGTTCAAATTGGCCTCTGACACTTCTTGGCTGTGACTCTGAACAAGTCATTTTATCCTGTTTGCCTCAGTTTCTTTATCTGTAAAATAAGTGAGAGAAGGAAATGGCAAACTATTCCAGTGTCTTTGCCAAGAAAACCCCAAGTAGGATCATGAAGAGTTGGAGACAATTTAAAAAAATGACTGAAACAATGCAATGCCTTTTCGAATATGTTCAGAATATATATTCATGAGACGGGAATAACCGTTTTTTACTGTGTATATGTGAGACTCTTCTGTGTTACTTGATTTTTAAAAAAAAAATTATTTAATTTACGTGTTTCTTACTTGAAAAGGAATCAGGATCAGGGGTTTGTAATCATTTTTGTGTCATGGAACCCTTTGAAAGTTTGGTAAAGCCTTCCCTTTTCAGAGTAGTGGTTTAAGTGCTTAAAATACATAGAGTTACAACGGTGACAAATAATATTGAAAATACAGGTCTCAATACTTCTTTTAAAAACCTGAAAATAAGTTCATAGACCTCAGGTAAAGAACCTCCAATCTGGGAGAAAGGTGTGGAGGTATAGTGGTGTGGGAATGGGTGTGGATTGACCTGGAGAGGCAGCCTTCATAGTCCCACCCTTCTCTCAAAATACACTTTGAAAACCCAAAGTGAATTCAAGTCTACAAACCTTTAGGGAGCACCTAATGCTTGAAAGAACACTGGTTCTTTAATCCAACTTGGCTGAAATGTAGACCACATGAAAGGGGGGGAGTGAGTAATGTGAAACAAGGCTAGAATTGTAGGCTTGAGCCAGAGTAGGACCTAGCCTTTAATATCTATCAAGAGCTCAAATTTTATCTATTTTGGTGAGAAGCAAATGCTGGTTTGGGAGGAGAGGAGTGATATAATAATAAGAGGTTGGACTAGATGACCTCCTAGGCTCCTGTCAGCTCTGGATCTTTGATGATTTTGATTACAGGATGAATATTCTGAGAGACTTTTATAATACAAGTCTGAGTTAGAAAGATGAAGACTTCAGCTAAGGAAGTTAAAATGAGCTTGGAAGGAGGGGAGAGATAGATGGAAGAGAATGACTAGAAAAGTAGTCTCAGCAGGATTTGATTTGTAGGTTTGGATGTATGCCATGAGGGAAAGGGAAGAACTAAAGACAGCTTCAAAAAGCTAAAAGCCTGAATTATGGCTTGGGGGAGGTGGGTGTTATCATCAACAGAAAGAAGGAAGATGGAAGTAAGAACAAGTTTGGAGAGGGATAAGATGATGAATTCACTTGTGGATATTAAAAAAAAAAGGAATTTAAGTTCCAAATTCCTTCCTTTCAGCTCCCTTACCCATTGAGAAAGCAAAACATCAATTATACTTGTGAAGTCATACAAAACCTATTTCCATATTAGCCATTTTGCAAAAAAAAGCAAGAACAATAAAGTGAAAAAAATTATACTCAGAATTCATCAGTGCTCTCTCGGGAAGTGGATAGCATTTTCCATTATGAGCCTTTTGGGATTTGGACACTTTTTTGCATTTTATTTATTTTAATTTTATTAATAAAATTTATTTCCAGGCATCTCAGTTCCTTCCTTGCCACACTACAGAAGGCATCATTTGTCAAATAGATATATATGTATAATGTATTACATCTTACATGTTTCCACTTTTTAGTTTATTTCTTAGAAGTGAACATTTACAAGTTACTCTTCAAATATTAAATCTATTGCTGTATATAATGCTTTCTTAGTTCTACTCATTTCATTCTTCATTATCTCTTGGTTCTTTCCAAGTTTTTAAGAAATTTACTTGCTCATTGTTTCTTATGGCACAGTAGTATGGCACAATCATATACCACAATTTGTGTAGCCATTTCCCCAATGGATGGACATCGGCATAATTTCTAGTTCTTTACAACCACAAAGAAAGCTGCTCTAACTATTTTGGAAACATAGAGGATAGGCAGTTGTAGTGGGACATACAGGGAGAAATGTCTATGAGACAAATGGAAATATGAGCCTGGTACTTTGGGGGTTCAGGTATATATTTAAGTCATGTGCATAAAGGTGATCACTGAGATCACCATGAGAGTGGGGCGAAATCTCTAAAGGAGAGAAGGCAGGGAGGGACTTGAAACCAATGTACTAAGTGGCTTTGAGGGGACAACCAGGCTTGAAGTAAGAAGAGAATGAACCATCAAAGCACAGAGGAATGGTTGTAGAGGTAGAAGGAATACAGCTTCTAAGCTTTCAGATCAATCAATCCCAAATACAAAGCATTATGGGGTCCCCCCATTTTCTCTGATGAATTTCCTTTATTCTCTTTGTACTCCCTTTCCCTCATCACAGGACCATAGGAATTTAGATCTGGTAAGGATTCTAGAAATCATGTAATCTAGCCATTCCCAGAGTGTGGCGTGGGGACCCTGGGGGGGTTCCTCAAGAGAGCTTTTCAGGGTGTTCACAAAATCAACTTTTTATAGTACTACTATTATAAGTACATATAGCTATAATAGATAAATAGATATAAACTTACATAAGCATAAGCTCTGAGAACCTCACTAATTTTTGAGAATATAAAAAAGGGAGTTCTTAGACCCTTTTGTTTCTATGTGATGAAGCTCAGGCCCAGAAAATTTGACCTTCTCCAAATGTTATTAGTGTTGAGGAGAATGGCGAATGTTGAGAGGTATAGAGATCCTTGCTAAACTCTCCTCATAGCAGTTCTTAGAAGCACTGAGGGGAGGATATGCCAGTGATAATCAGCCATACCTATTTACTCTTTTGGTTGGGGTAGCAGCAATAATATCTTTGCATCTTCACATGACTTTCCAAATGAATAGGGTTCCCCCTGTATTTAAGAAGTACATTTCTGATGTTTGTCTAGACATCTTTCCCTGATGTTTACTTAAGCTTTATTTATCATAGGAGGAAGCTGAGTTCCTGTTTATATTTGTCTGTAACTTTCCAGTTTTTGAGGACATCTAGCCTTAAAGTATCATGTGCATTACTGAAAAGCAGTTGTGTTTGTGGACCACAGGGTCTTAGAATTGTTGGATGTAAAGTAACTGAGGAAGGAAGTTGGCGATGGTTTTATCTCTGACATACTGAGTAGACTGCCTTTTTGAGACAGAGAAAAGAATTTTCTAATCTGGCTACAAAATTCCAAATCTAACAAACAATTTTTCCTTTTTGGGGGGAAGGCTCAGGCTTGTCAACCTTTGTTCCCCTCTTAGCCCACTTCTGACTCTGGATTTCTCTACCATACCCTAGCTGCCTTCTCACCCTGGAGCTTCCCTCTGGTATGCTGGCTTCCATTTCTTCTGGCACAGCTGGTCATGCCTAGAATCTCTTTAAAAAATGATTAGAAGAAAGGTACTCCTTGTTCAAGGTAGGTTAAGTGTAGGATGCCCAAGACTGATAAGCACGCATGGACACAGGTTTAAACCATAAAACAGTAACTTATAATTCTTGTTATAATCTTCCAGAGAGGTTGGTACTCAAAACATTGAAACCCCAAACCCTTAGTAAGTCTATTGAAAAACCGTGTCGTCATTTCACCTCTTCCTTTTCTAACAACCCCTATTATGTGGCAAGCCAGACCATGCGATGGTTGGTGGGTGAGCATCTTCTCTTCTGAGAATGATGGAGCAGTGGAAACTTTACCTACTGCCATTCAGCACTGATCAAGAAAGCCAAGAACTCAAAAAATCCAGAGCTGGCCACTGGGATTGCTGGTTGGTCTGTTTCTTGTGTGCTGGATAAAAAGCACAAAAGAGAAGAGGCAGCCAGGCTCAGGTGGTCTCTAGCAGCAAGCAATCTCCATTGCTGGAGGGGAGCAGGAAAGAAGATTCCAACCTTGAGAGGGCTGAGAGATGGAAAGAGAATGCCAGAAGGTGGAGTAATTCCTTTTAAGATTTATTGAGTGGACTATCCTTCCTGGCCTTTGCCACCATGGAGCTGAAAATGTTTCTGTATTTTCCCAATACTTCAACACTGAGCACATATGTCTGCCACTTGGCAGATATTATTAAGTGCCAAGTAACATGGCAGCCACTGTGCTAAATGTTGAGAATACAAGGAAGGGCAAAAAACAGTCCCTGCCTATACAATTGAATAGGGGAGACAGCATGCATGAACAAGTTATAGTTACAGTAATCAGGAAGTAAATCAACAGAAGGAAGGCACTAGAACTAGGAGGGATTGGGAAAGACTTCCTGTAGAAGTTGGGGCTTGAAAGAGGCTTAGTGGTATAGAAATGAGGAAGGACAACTTTCCATTTATAAGGAATAGCCAGGGGCTACAAGGTCGCTCAGTGGATTGAGAGCCAAGTCTAGGGACAGGTGGTCCTGCATTCAAATTTGACCACAGACCCTTCCTAGCTGTGGAACCTTGGGCAAGTCATTTTATTTTAGCCCCCTTTGCCTAATATTTACCACTCTATCTTTACTATTTATTCTAAAACAGGAGGTTTAGGAAAAGAAGAAAAAGATTGGAAAGGTGGGGGTAGGAGAAAATTCCTGGAGTATCAAGGTGGAATATTATGTTGGCAGAACAGCAAAGAATCTAGTGTCATTGGCTCAGAGCATTTGGGTGGGTGGGGGGATTGTAAGGTACAAGAATTCTAGAAAAGTTGGGGTAGGAGGAGGCAAGTTTGCCAGTTTTTCATTTGGAAAACAAATTCCAGGGAACCTGAGTTGTTTTGGGACCAAGATGCTTTTGCTAAGAGCTGTATAGGAAGTGGAAGATTGTTCTCCTATGTTATTTTAACTTTTTCTTAGCTTCTAAAAAATAGGAAGTTTTTTATACTTTATTCCTTTGCTAACTGGTGAGGATAAGTTATAGACTTGTGTTAGCGGTGTCAGTTGTGTGGGACCCTCAGTTTGAGCTTGCTGGCTGTATTTTGTCAGTTACTTACGGCATATTGGTCACACTCCTTTTATGGACATGGGGGAGTGGAATATGATTCTAAGATCAGCAGAAAAATCTGGGGAAGTATCAGTTGAAAAAAGTAAGTTCAAGCTTTGCTTCATTCTCTTAATTTCCTTTCAACTGAGGATTTAGCTCTGCTTTGGAATGCACCAATGGGAGGTGTATTTTCAAATAAAATTAAGTCATGAATTGTCTTATGGCTGATAGATTGGGTGGAGGAAGAAGCCAAACAAAGTTTATTCTTATTGTTTTTTCAAGAAAAAACAGTGCCTCCTCACCTTCTACAGTTCAAGAGGCTGCCTCTTTATTACAAATTGTCCCTCGCTTACAAATAAGTTGTTTTTAAAAAAAAAAACGTTCCTGTTGGACCTTTTTTTTTTTAACCTCAAAATGCTAAGTATGGATGTATACCAAGACAGTGCTTTATGGTTCCTAAGTGAATCCACAAAACTCCTTTTAAAAAATCCCAATATCCCAGAAGTATATAATACTTTGCTAATAATGTCATAGATATACTAGCTAACCATTGTACCACTGTGTGACAATGTTTGTAAAAAACATAATATCTAAACCACCATTTTGTTCCCTCAACTCCCAACTTCACTGGATGTGGTTCCCATGGCCACTTCTTTATTTGGCAAAATTCTCAGTCACTTTCTGCCTTTTTAAAAAAACTCCAGAATCTGGCCCCTTGCTTCATTTTCCTCTCTTACCACCTGTTGTTTTGGTCCTCTCTGCTCCCTCACTCACCAACTGGAAGAGAATAGACCACTACTTTTTCTCTTTGTCTCTGTTCCTGAAGTAAGTACATGGCAATACCCTCCCATCCCCCAATGTTCCAAAGGGTTAACAGTAATGAGAAACAGATGTAGTGAAAATAATCCCTTCTTTTTCTTCTCTCTTAGACCATGTAGGAAAAATTAAGGGTACATTCAACAAAAATTAAGCGTCAAGTGTATCTCTTCCTCCTATGAAGCTTGTTGTATAATATATAGTAGAGGGATACAACACACACTGATAATTAGAAAACAAAAATAATACATAAGAACATTAGAGGGACATGAGACCTGTCATCTAGTCCAATCTTCTAGTACTCTTTAAGGCCCTAATAGACCTTAAAAGAAGGAAAGGATCTGGAGGATCTTCATCCAGATCTGGCCTTCATATCTTTGTGTCTCTGGGCAAGTTACTTAAACCCAATTGTCAAGCCCTTATTTCTCTTATTTCTGAGAATTCATTCTAAGACAAAAGGTAAGAATTTTTTAAAAAAGGGAAAGACTTTAATGAATGGAGAGAATGATGAGAGTTGGAGCTCCATTCTGGGCATGGATAACTTGCACAGAGATGAAAGAAGAAACAGAACAAAACAGAGGTTAAAGAATGACTTAGTTGGGCCATAATATCAAATCTCTGAAAAGGAACAGTAGATAAAGGTTGGATGCTATAAATACCTACCATCAAAACAAATATTCATAATCCTTTGACCGATATAGAAATTTGCTTTGCTGGAATTTGATTTATTGTGAATGTTTATAAAAATTGTGTTATGAGGGTAGAGGAATAGGAAAGAGATAATAAATGCTTGTAAAAATAAAAAAAACACACCAACTTTATTATAGTTAATGACTTTTTAAAAAGAATGCTAGATTTGGTAGTAAGGAACCACCTCTTGTTCCAAATCTTGATTCTGATATTTACTAGTTGTCAGATGATGGACAAATTACCCTAAAATGATCAGCACACACACACACCCCAGCCATATGCACAGTCCAGCAAAACAAATTCCCTTATTTGTCATATCTAGAAATGTTTATCTCGTTCTGACTGTTTCCTCTCTGGTAGGAAATGGATAGTATGTTTCACCTTCAGTCCTTGACTCCTGATTTACTGTTACCTCAATCAGAGTTTTGAAGTCTTTCAAAAATGGTTTTTCTCTATAATGTTGTTAGTATATAAATTCTTCTTCTTGGCTCTACATCTTTTCATAGAGATATTCCTGGTTTCTTGAAATTGTCCTTTCTTAATGGCATGATAATATCTATACTATAATTTTGTTTAGTCTCCAATTGGTTGGGGTACCTCCTTATTTTCTACTTTACTACAGAAAGAATTGCTATGACATTTTAGACAAATAGCTCCTTTCCCTCTTTGATCTCTTTGGGGTAGAGGCTTAGTAGTAATAGAAATGCCAGGTGATTTTTCAAATTAAATCAGTTACATGTAGAAATAATTTTCTAACAATTTAGGATTCAAATTACCCCCCCAAGTAAATAATCTATTATAAGTTATACCAGTGCTTTCATGCAATACATATTTCCATATTATCTATATAAGGACAGAAGACACTTATCACACACATAATAAAAAAATTCATGAAGGGAATAAAGTGGAAGATGGCATGCTTTGATCTGTATTCAGATTCCAGTAGTTCCTTCTTTAGATGCCAGTTGATTTTTAACTGCATTAACAGAAAAGGATTTGATTTGTAACATTTGATAGGTCTGGAAAGGTAGCTGCACCTAGAGCTACCCTTATCAGACGGAAAATCGCTTATCTTCAAAGAGGCTTCAGTTAATGGTCTTTGGCTGGTAAAATGTTAAACCAGAAGTGCCCCCACTTTGGGGGCTGCTGATAAACTGTTTTGCACATTTCAAATGGATGGGGATCGCCTCCACTCAAATTGAAAAAAATTTAGCTCAGTAGCCACGGAAATAGAGAGCCAGGTAAAACAGGGCTCCCCTGGGGCTAGGGGCAAGCTAGACTTGACTGAAGAGGGCAGATGAGCAGAGGCCAAGGAGATTATCCAGTGGGAGCATGTGTAATATCTCAAAGCATCCTGGATGCATGTATGGTCTGGGAATTTGGTTCAACCAGTAAAACTAAGAGCCATCGGTAAGATGTTCTGGGAGAGTGGAAGCATTTTCTCTCATTCCTCTTTCCAGAGCTTGTCCCACACCACACAGGTCCAGAGAAGGACAGTTTGGTAGAGATCATAGGAATGATGCTAACAACAACAGCCATTGTGGCTCCAGGAGGGTTTAAACTAGATCATCAGTTTTTTTATGTTGTAGATAAAAGTAGAGTGCACCACCCTCCCTCCCATTAATCACTTCAGCAAAGATGTATGTGTGTGTGTGTGTGTACATACATACATATATATACATGTATATATATATTAACTCTTACCTCTCATCTTAGAAGCAATACTGTGTATATATACATTACAAGACAGAAGTTTAGGTAAGGGGGAGGCAATGAGGGTTAAATAACTAGGGTCACACAACTAAAAAGTCTAAAGCCACATTTGAACCCAGGATCTTTCACCTCTAGGTCTGGCTGTCAATCCATTGAGCCACCTAGCTGCTTCCAGAAAAGATATTTTTAGTACCAATTATATGTAAAGCTGTTGCTAATACCAAGACAAAACCCAAAAGTTCACAAAAATTAAAAACACATGCTATTAGATAAGAAAACTAGATGGGCAGCTAGATAACCTTAATCTTGGTCAGCTGAGAAACCTTGGTCAAATCCCTTAAAAAAAAACAAAAATTCTTTACCTTCTGCCTTAGAATCAGTACTGAGTATTGGCTCCAACACAGAATAGTGGTAAGGGCTAGGCAATGGGGGTTAAATGACTTGGCCAGGGTCACACAATTAATTCTAAATAGATTGAACCCAGGAACTCTTTGACTCCAAGCCTGGCTCACTATCCAATAAACCACTTTAGCTGCCACAGGCAAATCACTTTTAATAATTTCTTTAAAAGACTTTTATTTCCTTGTGTGTGAGATTGGCTCTAAAGATCCTTCCAGCTCTGAAGTTCTTTGTTTCTATGAAACTAAGCTTAGTTTAATTTTGCCTTATTTACATTAGAATACTCACAACTGCTATCTACTTACTGTGTTTCTCATCTTAGGTTTCCTTTACACCTGACTTGATTGTAGCAGGGGATCAACTTACTGGAGCAAAAAGCCTTTTGTGGTCCCGCAGGGTTTAGAGAGTTGAGTTGAAAGGGATACTTGATAGGAAGGACTTGCCAGATCTCACTATTTTGGCTGGTCTCACTAATAATCACTATAATTCACTAAATCTTGGTGCTGTTCATCCCCCATCCCCTACAAGATAAGAACACTGAAAAATAGCAATTTGTTTGGTCCCTTACCCCTTCCTGTAATTATGTATTATATTATATTTAGTTATTACAGTTTGATCATCCAGGAAAAAAAAAGATGCTGGTCCCTCATTGCTTACTCCAAAGGATGCTGGTTCAGGTGTCTCTCTGCCTTGCTAAAGGTCTTATTACTATTATTATCAGGAGTGCCAAAAAGCTTTTAGGATTAGACCTGAGTGGGACCTTTGAGACACTCCCCCTGCTTCCCCAAGGAAAATTATCATGTACTTTCATGGCCACTAAGATGTCTTTCATAAGTGATTAGTGAATTCAATCAGGACTTTAAAATTTTCTTTTGAATTTCAGATAGCAGTGATAATGTGCCCCAGTTTAAAAATCTATACTCTCCTTTTCTTGTTTGCATTCTTAAGATTCCTTATTGGGTGTGTTTCTAAAATAAATTTTCTTCCATTTTCTAAAATTTTCATTTTTATTCACATTATTGAAAGCATATCTTTTATTTCTTTTGTTTGCTTAAAAAAACAACTTTCTGTCCTAGTAACAACTCTAAGACAAAAGGGGAAAGGGCTCAGCAGTGGGGGTTAAGCAACTTCCTCAGAGTCACACTAGGAAGTCTCTGAGGTAAAATTTGAACCTAGATCTTCCTGACTTTATATCTGGTACTCTATCAACTGAAGCACCTCTTGTCTTTTTTTTTTAACTACTTTTCTCTCATGCTGTTTTAGATTTTCAGGCATTTGGTACAAAAAATATTTTGACATTAGAAAGAAGGCTTTTGCTTCTAAAGGAATTAAATGAGAACTTTCCATTAACGCCATTGTGTTTTTTGTTTTTGCTATTTTCCCCTAGAGGAAACAGGATCCTGAGTGTTCTTTAGCTTTAGGCATGCAGGAAGTGTTTTAATTTCAAAAGAGCAGTTTTCTCTGAAGTGCCACACTTTGGACCTGGGAGAGGTAGGAGAGGTAAGAGGGGGAAGGTGGAGGAGAAGGAAGAAGAGAAGGCTCTGAATCCCCCAAATTTTCTGTAAATCTAAGGTTCTTATGAGAGCTAAATTGTTTTATAATCCTTAAAGCCCTAAATAGATTTTAGTTATTAAAAATTTTTTTTTACCCATTTTTCTTTGTAGGAAAAAACATAAAAAAAACACAATGAAGTTAAGTTTTAACTAGTAGTCCAGTAAATATTTATTAAGGGGCTACTATGTTCTAGGCATCATACTGTGTTAAGTACTGGGGATACAAATAAGAAAAGACTCTTGGCCCCAAGGAATTTACAATCCTGGGGAAGACAATATAGAAAGACCCTAAAAAAAGTTTGGGGAAGGGTCCAGTCTGAGGGTACTAATATTTGTTGAGTATCTCCATGATTATGAGATTTTTGGTGGTGAGTTGGGGAGTGGTAGAATTTTTTTTCTACTGAATATCTGTCTACCTATCTAATTTAGATTGAGATTGATTGTGTTCTCTTGAAATACAAATTGAATGGAGAATTTTTTGTGATGTTTCAGAAATTCCAGTTCATTTTAGTAATCAATGTGCAGATGTTATTGTTATAATAAATATAATATAGAATAAATGTAATATAATAGACATATGTATGTATAATCAAACATGTTAATACAAGTAAGATAGAAATTTGGGTTCTATCACTTAATTTTGTCACCATTGGAAAGTCACAATATCTTTTGGTGCTAGAATTAGGGAATATAGAATGGAATATCTCTAAAGTCACTTCTTTTTTTTTTTTTAAACCCTTACCTTCCGTCTTGGAGTCAATACTGTGTATTGGCTCCAAGGCAGAAGAGTGGTAAGGGCTAGGCAATGGGGGTCAAGTGACTTGCCCAGGGTCACACAGCTAGGAAGTGGCTGAGTTCAGATTTGAACCTAGGACCTCCCCTCTCTAGGCCTGGTTCTCAATCCACTGAGCTACCCAGCTGCCTCCTCTAAAGTCACTTCTAACTTGACAATTCCTATGCACTTTCTAGCTCCTAAAAGTTCTATATAATTCTATAATTTGAAAGTGAATCTAATCAGATACCTCATTTAATAGACTAGCTAGGGGGCAACTGGGTACTCAGTGGATTGAGAGCCAGGTCTAGAGACTGGGGAGGTCCTGAGTTAAAATCTGGCCTCAGACACTTCCTAGCAAGTCACTTGACCCCCATTGCCTAGCCCTTACCACTCTTCTGCCTTGGAGCCAATATACAGTATTGACTCCAAGATGGAAGGTAAGGGTTTAAAAAAAAAAATAAACTAGCTACCATTCCTGCCTGCTGTTTAGTGGGAGTGCCCATTCAGATTGGCATTTGTTCTCCTTCTTGCTTGGGGTACTGAGAAGTTATATAGCCAGTTTATAGATAGCATCAGTGGGATTTGACTCTGTGTTTTTGTCTCTGAGGTCTGCTTTACCATAATGCCCCTCAGATTGAAGAGTTACCTATTGTTAAACTTTAGTCTGTCTCCCTTATTTTCCCTAAACCCTGTAAAACTCCCTATCTAAGTTTTCTGTCTCATTAATATGTATATGTGATTTTTTCCCCCTTTTTAGTTTTTAAAGGGGCTTTGAGGATATAGTAGAGTATGTGGGAAAAATCCATCTGCCAGTAAAGGATATGCTATATAGTAAAAACCCACTATCAGAGGTTTAGCAGCTTCCAAAGAGAACAGTTTGGTCCCAGGGATAGGTCTTCACTGTGGAATGGGCGCGGTAAATCTTGTATATCCTGAAATTCTTTAGTCCTGCTGTAGATTTTGCTGGGATGGATTTTATCATGAAGTGCGGTTTCAAGCAGGATGTTGACATTTTGAATAGCTCTTTAGATGGAAATTCTTTTGAAAATGGAAAAACAAAGTACGTGAATATATATATATTTTTTTGTTTTTAAAGTTGAAACTTATATAGTAGATCACCTGTCAAACACAGTCCATTATCTGAAAAATTGTATGGGTTGTGATTCTTGAAGATGGATTTTATTTTATTTTTATGGAATCCATGGAATGGATACTGAGTATCATTTCCAAGACAGAAAAGTGGTATACAGGCTGGGCAGCGGTGGTTAAGTGACTTGCCCAGGGTCAAACAGTTAGGAAGTATCTGAGGCCATCTTTGGACCTAGGACCTCTTATCTTTAGGCCTGAATCTCTATTGGCTGAGTCATCTAGCTGCCCCATAAGGTGGATTTTCTTGGGTATCATATATACACATTGATGTTGAAATTGCAGAGTAGGCATGGTCTATTTTTAATGGTGAATAAGTATGTAACATTATTTCCTACATAGAGCCATGCCTGTGTTGAACATGGAGCTTCTCAATAGTATTTGTGCCTCTTTTATTTTGGGCCTGGGTGGCTTGAAACCCAGGATGACCGGAATGCTGGCTGACCTACTTTCATAGCATTCCCACAGTGTTGGGGATCGCCTGGGAAGAACCACTTTTGAGAGTTTTGGGCTGGGAGGGAACGAATCTTTTCAGCTGACGAAAATCTTGTCTAAGTTGAGTGCATTTGTTTAGGCTGTTTCATTGGAAACAAATAATTCAGTTGGACGAAGCCCTGCTCGGATTTTTAGTATGAGGCATTTTATCATTTAACAGGCATTTCATTTGTGGTCTCTGTAGTCAACCTGCATTCCTTTGCTCTAATTCAGAGTTTCACTAGCTCTGTTAACTAGCTTTTACCCAGTGGGTACCTTAGAGACAAACTAAATCTACAGATTAAAAGAGGAAAACAAGACAGCCCTTTTTTTCATTCTTTTTACCTTTTTTACTTTGATATTCTCCCCTCTTTACCCCCCCCCTCTTCCTGTTTTGTCCCTCTCTGGTTGCCTATGGCAACCATCCTAATCTTTTGAGATTCTTTTTTAAAACTTTTTTTGGAACATTTTAGTGGAACCTTTTTTTTATCCGTTATTTCTCCATCTATCCTTCTGTATAACCAAGAACGCTCGGTTAAGTAAAACAGCTGCAATAAGGACCAAATCTTATGATATGACAGGCACCATCTTACACAACTGTACGCTGTACTCCAAGCTATCTGTGATGGGGAGGGAAATTTGTTTTATAATTTGTTCTTGGAAACCAAAATTGCTATTTGCAATTCACATGAGTTCAGCTGCCTCTAGATGCTTAAGAACAAAATGAAACAAAACCAAAAAATCCGACATTATTGTAATTCTTTTGTGTATAATTCTCCTGTTTCAGTCAGTTAGCAAGCATTTATTAAGTGTCTGCTATGTCCCAAGCACTTTGCTGGGTACTAGAGATACTGATACAAAAGTCCTTGCCCTCAAGGAGATTACATTCTATCAGAAGAGCCTAGTCTCCTGATGCTTTTCTTCATTCTACATCAGTTCACAAAAGTCTTCTCTATATGATATTCTGGAGATTTTTTGCATCAGAAGTGTAAAATGCAATGCCCACAACTCTCCCTAGAACCAGATTAAAAATGGGAAATATTTAACAAATTAAAAGTACAATAAAACATAATATTACATTAAAAAATCAGCATTCAGCCCACAGGGATCCTTATATACAGATCAATTCCCCCCTTTTCTGTGTTTGACACAACTGTTTTATGCCATTCTTGCCCTTATTGGCTAAAGAGTTTTGAAGTTATCTTCAAAGCTATTTGAAGTAATGAAAATATCCCAATTTAGTAATTTCACTAGTTTTTTCCTGAGGCATAGGCAGGAAGATATTAATTAATTACAAAGTGAAAGACTGTAGGTGTTATATAATAAAAGTAGGATGGAAGTTTGGGTCCTAGTTCTCACATTCACTTTATGGTCATTAGAAAATCACAGTCTCTTTGGGGTATAAACTTATGAAAGCTAGGCTGGATTTTCTTTTTCTTTTTTTTTTAACGGTTCCATCTTAGAATTGATAACTAAAAGGCAGAAGTGTGGTAAGGACTAGGCAATTGGGTTGAGGTGACTTGCTCAGGCTCACATAGCTAGGAAGTTTCTGGGGCCAAATTTGGACCCAAGTCTTCCTGACTCCTGTCCTGGCTCTCTCTACACTGAATCACTTAGCTGCCCCTGCACTTTCTTACTGTACAATTTCTAGGTTCTATCACTTCTAATTTTGGATTTAGCAGTTCAATTCATTAGAGTAATATTAGTAATATACCAGAACATTTCCATTCTTTGAGAAGAGCCAGTAGGGCCAAGAAAGGAGGGTTGTTGCCCCCAAGTGCCCCTGATTTATATACCCATAATCCAGCAGGAATTTCAGCGGGAAGACAAAAATGGGCACAAAAAGTAAAAATGGATGTCCCAACATCTCTACATCCTTAGGGAAGGGGAAGCAGAAGAGAGATAGAGATTAGAAAGTGATTTTAGGCACTTAGACCTGGAGAAGTTAGTCATAGGGATTAACTCTCTATTTTCTTCTACCATAGCCATTATCTGCCTGATAAGAGGCTATCAAAAAGCCTGTTAAAGGAGATCGATCTTCCATTTAGTAGAATTTGGAGAGATAACACAATTTCTTTGCTCCACTGGTACCTACTCATCTTGAGAATTAAAGGAAGTCACCCAAGTCTTTGGGTGGGTCAGAGAGTTTGGGACAAGATTTGCATAGGATGACTGGCTGTGAATCAAGTTTTCAGCCTGGCTCCTTGAAGGGAGTACCCACCTTGGTTATTTATACCTCTTGAAGTGTTTTCCCCAGCCAGGACAAAACCCATTTCTCTTAGAGAAACTGCTGTTTAAAAGCCAAACTGAAGTAAACCAATAGAGAGGATTATTGGAGTGAAACATTTTTTACCTCCCAAATTTACTTTGGGGATAAGAAACATTTCAGAAGGAAAATGGGTTGTGTTCAGTGCCTCTAGTAGTAATGGCTTCTTTTTGAAAAAATAAAGTTTTCGAGGGCAAAGGCTGTTTCTCTGTTCACCTCTTGTTAAGATTAAAATTCTCTGGAGAGCGTATCTTAATTTTACAATTACTTATTAAGTAGCAAAAAGCAGGCCTGAGAAAGAAAAGCATGAGCCAACTAGCTCTTTCAGCTGCCTTCTCTGAAAGCAGATTGAGTCAGCTCAGAACCAGACTATGTACACTCCTAAGCCTGTGGTTGCAGGAAAAGAGAGGGACTTCCTCTCCTCTCCTCTCCTCTCCTCTCCTCTCCTCTCCTCTCCTCTCCTCTCCTCTCCTCTCCTCTCCTCTCCTCTCCTCTCCATCAATATATGCTCTTCCTGGTGTCCTTTTCCCTGCCCTCTCAGTTTGGAGGATTCAGACCTCAATCAGGACAAAAGGTGGGTCTTTCAGACTTCAGGATAGTTTCATAGAATGGCTGCATAATGCACATGAAGTTTCCAAACATGGCATTCATTGTCTAAGAGGATCTTTGTTTACAGATATAACAAAGAACTTGTCTCTACTCTGCTTTAGCCAAGGGGGAGAAGCCAGCTAATAGCTTTAGGTTTCAAAAACAATAACATTTTTTTTTTGCTTTAAAACGAAATGGATATTTTGGGGAGGGGGAGGCATAAAGGGGTACAGATTAACATTAACCTTCCATATTTCCCCCTCTGATTTGTTGGGAGACACATTAGTCTCCCCAGTGAATCATTCCATGTATGATATCTGTACATTTCAGGATTATCTCCCTAGGACACTTAAGTGTCTAAAGATATTATGCATTTCATGTTGGGGTATTCCTTCACATCTTAATGATTGACAGACACACTCACATGGAGCCATTAGAGAGCATTCTCTTTTGGTACATAGGTTTTACAATCAAAATCAAATATGAGTACATTGAGGGTTGGGTAACCCAACTCCCATAGTTCAGTTTGTTATATTGGAGAACTAACTCAAAATCTCATGATGTAGTGTGTGATTTCTGGGGGCATCTTCTATTGCTGTCATCTTCTTAGGCTATTTGAAATCATGATGGTCCTAATACAGCATTTTCTCTGGCATGTCTGCTTTCCTTATTCAGGTCACAGGCAACATCTTTCCCTAAAATTGATAAGAACATGGATCTTATTTCAAGGAATCTATGAACCTTTAGGAAGTTTAACATTCTTGAATAGGGATTCTTAACCTGGAAAATCTGTACATCAGTATTTTTCATAGCTATAATTTCAAGATGATTGTTTTCCTTTTTGGTCCTAGAAATTTTGGGCATTTAAAGTCTCTAGGCTTTTATCAGGCTGTAAAAGAGGTCTATGATCCCAAAAGGGATCTGCTTTAGAAAAGATCTAAATAGTAAAGGCCAACATGAAATTTAGCCTTTGGTTAATAACATTATGTGGGCATGATTTCAATCACATTTTTTTCATTGTGCAAGAATATTGTATATCTTATTTGTAGTGAACCTCTAGTTCATGGAATCATCAGTTCAGAATTGAAAGGGATCTTAGGGGCTAATTGAGGCCATCCTAGGCATTTTTTTGTGGTTCAAAAGATCTATTCCTTCTACTGCCCTTGAAGAGAGAAACTGTTTGGGGAGACTGGAGGAATTTGCTTATGACAACTTTGTTCCTGGTTAGGTATCTGCATAGCCTTAGTATGGATAGCTCATTATCATTGTTATTTGCTTTTAATTTCCTTCCTTCCTTCTTTTTCCAAAATTTCACACAAGTTTTCCTCAGTTATATGATCGAAGTTATGTCCCTTCCACCCTTTCCTCTCCCCTCTGGTGCTGGCAGGCAATTTGGTCTGGGTTATTACATGTATTCTCATTTTATTTTGTTTCTTTTGATAAAAATACTCTATTTTATTACTATATATTATTTTTGATAAATAAACTATTTTATATCTAAATAAAAATAGTAATTTTTTTCCTCACCTGAAAAATGAAAAAAAAAAAAGGAGGAAACTGTGTCTCCTAAAGTCTCTTACAACTTATAATCTTTAATCCAAATTGTTGCCCAAATTCATTCACAGTTATGGAAAAACTCACATACAAAGATAGGAATCCTGTATTTTCCAGTACTGGTGATGAGTTAGTTTCAAATCACTAGCAGCCTTCTGCTGGGACTCTGGGGGTGGTGATTGCCTTCTCCAGAATTCCTGATAGATTTTCTGCCAGGTTTTGCATGCTGTTCTAGGTTCTTTTCTTGTGCTCATCTGAATGTGATTGTCCTGAGTATCTCCCAGCTGTTGACACATCTGGCTTTCATCTTGATCCTTGCTAGCTGCTTTATAGTTGTACAAGATGGGTTAAGAAAGCAGTCCTCTGTATTGTTGGCAGATGGCCTGTTTTTGAGAGTAACTCAGGTGTTAACATTTCCTTTGTTATTATTACTGTTAATTTCCTAGATGCTTTCATGTGGTTATGTTTAGATTTAGGTACATTTGCTGTAACTTGGGCAGACTGACAGAATTTTATTTATAACTTTTCTGCCGGCTAGCAGGAAGGATAATGAACTCCAAGATTTAAAGTACCACACCAATTTTTAAAAGTGTGTTTGCTATACTTTTGTTGAAATGAGTGGAAAATACCATAAAGATTACCAAAGGATAATCAAAATCTCATCTCTCTCAATATATATGTAGAGAGTATATATATGTATATATATATAAGTCCCCTTTGGTAGCAAAGTTTGAAGCTGATTAAATTAGCCTAGCTTTCCTTTCAAATTTCCCACAATCACATTTCATTTACCATGATTTGTCTGACTGCCAATAACCAATTAGGTACACATTCTATGCATTCATTTGGGTATCTGTTAATAATTGGGCCCAGATGCACGGAGAATTGATTTAAATGTTGAAGCTACTGTGGGACTAGTAAGAGCATACATTAGCTTCCTTGCAAAATGTTTTCTTTGGTTCATTGTTTTTCCTTCATAACACTAGATAAAGAAAATTAAAAAAAATTTTACCTGTATTGATGAAATAAAGGCTTACTTAGTTATAGACCCAACATTTATTTCAGAAAGGAAGTCATTTTAAAGAGGAGGGGAGAAAAGCCAAAGGTGAAGGAGGAAGGTGGGGATGAGCGGAGGCTGTGGAAGATCCCACTGGGGTGTACCTCTAAAAATATAATACTTCTGGAGAGAAACTAATTTTTACCTGCCTCAGTTTCCCCCTAAATTTTAACTGTTACAGAGGTGAAAGGCAATCTTGAGGGGAGGAGTAGGAATCTCTAAGAAGAAAGAGACTCTCCAGTACATAATGTAGAATTGATAACTTAAGATACATTTTCTTCCTTTAAAAAAAATAACATTAATATACTGATAATTGACATTGTTACTAGTTCTGGATACATAACACTTAGAGGTTCCATAATATAAAGTTACTGGTGTTCTTTCTGAAATGGAATATTGTGAATTTATCTTCCCAGGTGCTTGTAATGAAGAGGGGAGGAAGAAAGGAAGGAAGCCAGTAAAGTGGCTATCCTTTGAAATACTTTGTGATGGATAATGGGAAAGCATTCCTTTGTCACCCATTGACCTACTCCAGTGTACCTAACAAGGTGGATTGGTTCCCCCACTTTTGTTTAAACCCTTACCTTCTGTTTTAGAATTGCTACTAAGTATTGGTTCCAAGAGTAATAAGGGCTAGGCAATGGAGGTTAAGTGACTTGCCCAGGGTCATCCAGGTAAGAAGTGTCGGAGGTCAAATTTGAACCCAGGATCTCCTATCTCCAGGCCTGGTACTCTGTCCTTGGTTGGTTTTTAAAAGCTTCTTTCAGCGTCTCTCTTCTTTCTCCTTTTTTCTGAAAACAACTGCTACCTCTTACCTGGACTATTCTAAGGACTCTCACCTTCTAACCCATGCTGCACACTATTTCTGGATTTTAGATTAATCAGCTCTGAGCAGCGGCTGGCTCAGTTGATCAAAAGTCATCAGTGGTTCTGTGGTGCCTAATGAAATGAAGTCTGAACTCCTCAGCCTGCTATTTCAGGCTGCAGTTGATCTTTCTGGCTTTATCCCTGCCTGTGCCTTTTATTCTGTCCACTCGAGTATTTGGCATGTTCCAGGCCTTCCTGCCTTTGGATGCTCTTGCCTCTGTTTACACTTATCAAAAGCCTACCCATTTAAAAAGATCTCAATGCATCCTCCTTCTTAGACGCTTTCTTGATCCCAACCCTCCTAAACTTCCATGTGCTTTAGGGAGCTAAGGAAAACATTTATTAAGTGCTGACCATGAACTGTGCTAAGTGCTGGGGTCACAAATCCAAGCAAGAAGGGCAGTCCCTTCCCTTGAGCCGGCATTTACTGGGAGAAGAAAAAGGGAAGCTAGCAAGGTGGGTGGAGTGGGAAGGAACCCAGAGACAGGAGTGTATTGAAGACAAGAAGTGACTTGGACCACCTGGTTCTTGTGTTGAAAGTGAATTTATGGAATTTATGGACGAATATAACCAATTCCATCTTGTTCTATATAGCTGGTTTACTGTATCACCTCTTGTGAACTTCCAGGCTGGACACAGGAGCTGCTATCCTTCAGTTTCTCCTTTTCTTTTACTGGTGCTGAAGGTGGAGGATTCCAGAATCCTGGGAATGTCTTCCTCCCTCCCTCCCTCATGGCCTGAAAGACAATTTGTTTTAGTGAAACCAGCTATTCTTTTTTTTTTTTTAAACCCTTACCTTCTGTCTTGGAGTCAATACTGTGTATTGGCTCCAAGGCAAAAGAGTGGTAAGGGCTAGGCAATGGGGGTCAAGTGACTTGCCCAGGGTCACACAGCTGGGAAGTGTCTGAGGCCAGATTTGAACCTAGGACCTCCCGTTTCTAGGACTGGCTTTCAATTCACTGAGCTACCCAGCTGCCCCCAGAAGCCAGCTATTCTAAGAAGATAACTCCCATATCTATATCCTAAAGCAAATGAGCTACTTTTTCTTTTAACAAATACACTATTTTTCTTTGCATGACCACCTGCACTTGAATGAATAGTCATCTGTTTACTTGGTTTCATATAATGTATAATTGTTGCTTGCTAAATTGTAAAGGGTTCATTCCCCATCGGTTGCTGGAAGGAGAATATTATACTCCGAGTATAATAAAACTTGTTTCAGATTGATCTAGCTTGTTGGTATTACCATGTTGAATTGATAAGTAGATTAATGTGATAATACAAGGCAGAAGGCTTAACCATCAGTCCAGGGTGGTCCAGGGGCAGACTATTTGGTTCCTGTGGGGAGGGGAGGGGAGGGGAGGCTGGAGGCTGTGTGACGCTTTTGGCACTTAGCACATTCTGGCTTGTATTGGAGTGTACATGCCTGTCTTGCCTCTTCTGCCATATTGTAAGCAGAGGCTGTTTTCTTTCCATCTTCAAGTCTTTTGCACCAAGTAGCGTGCTGTTTGGACACACACACACACACACACACACACACACATGAAGTAGTTAGTGAATGTGGGTATATGTTTTATTTATTTTTATTAAAAAACCCCCTTTATCTTCCATCTTAGAATCAATACTATGTATTGTTTCTAAAGGAGATCAGGGGTAAGGGCTAAGCAATGGGGGTTAAATGACTTGCCCAGGGTCACACAGTTAGGAAGTACCAGAGGCCAGATGTGAAGTCTGACTCTCAATCCACTGAGCCACCTACCTGCCCCCTATGTGTGTGTGTGTGTTTTAACCTTCTGTCTTGAAGTCAATACTGTGTATTGGCTGAACCTAGGACCTCTCATCTCTAGACCTGGCCCCCAATCCACTGAGCTACCCAGCTGCCTCCCTGTATATGTGTTTTAAATGAATGCAGTGTGCTCTGATGGTACAGATGAGAAGAAATCGTCTGATAAGCAAAAAGCTTAATGATGGGTGCTTTTTTTCCCATTTAGCAAACTTCACAAGAGAGAAGAGGGCATGGAAACTAGTAGAGAAATTGAAGGGGGGATACTAATGTATCAGTGTAGGTTACTACACTGAAGGATGCGTTTGCTTTTCACCATCTAAAATGGATCGCAGAATGGATTCCATGGAAGAAGAGAAAGTAACTTGAGAAAGGGCAGCTTGGTAGTTTTTGAATATTAAGTACCTTTAAAGAAAGGCAGTCTTTATATGCCCAGGCTAAGTTAGAGCACACTTTATTTTTGTGCAACCAAGAACCTCTTTCAGGAATTTATTTAAAAATCAATTTGCCACCATGTGACCCTGGGCAAGTCACTTATCCTCCATTACCTAGCCCTGACCACTCTTCTGCCTTGGAACCAATACACAGTATCAATTCTAACACAGAAAGTCAGAGTCTAAAGGAAAATCAATTTGCCTCATAATGCATGATTTTGGCTTAATTTTTTCTATACTTTCAACCCTTAAAATGCTAGGGTAGTAATTAATACTAGTTACCTTGTAGGAAGGATCCCAAGGCAGGGCAAAATGGTGGACTTTCTGAATCAAAGTAATGTTAAATTGTTAATAGGATCATAGATTTCCGGAGAGGTGGGACTCAAGAAGCCTTCTAGCCCAACCCTCATTTTACAGATGAATGGAGTGAGGCGGGAGAGTTTAAGAGACTTGTGTAAGGCCATGTTTCAGGGTGGCTCAGGCTGTTCCCCAAGTGTATGGCTCAGCTCTGATGTCATGGCCTCCTTGACTCCATGCTAATTCTTCTAGGAGAGGTGATTATATCAGCTCAGTTCAGGTGTTTTATGAGGGGAGGAGGAGAGAAGGAGAGCCTTCTAGGCAAGTCTGTATGGTTGGCTTCCAACCCCTGAGATCATAGATAGGGAAGCAGCCATTAGCCAGGAAGCTGGAATTTTTGAGCTTGGAAGATTGCTGATACAGAAGATATGGTTTATAGGGATTTCAGAGAGATATATGGTAAGACTAATGGCATAATCAGGAGGAAAGGTAACCTGGCCAGAGGATAAGGCAGCCTCCTGGGGAGAGGAAGATCAGCCTGGGAAAACCTCAGTAATCTTTCTGAAGGGATTGGATGAATTTTAGTTGATACCTTTGCGAAGAATCTGTTAGATGCTGTTAGAATTGGGGTGCAGGATCCCTTGGATACTCCCAAGTCTCTAGAGGAATCCCAGGCCAAAAGAGTACATGAGGAATTCCTCGATCTTGGACCCCAGAAATGCTGGTGGTGGAAGAAAGCTGGTCCTGGTGCAACCAAAGATTCAAATGCATAAACAATGATTCTCTGAAATTTCCTTCTGTTTTAGATGTATTTCCCCTAGTTTGATGATAATGTTCCTTCTGTTTGTACCTCAAATATCACTGGAATCTCTGAGATACAGCTCACCCTCCTTTATGATCAGGATGTCATAAACAAGGTATACCTGTGCTTCTACCTCAGACACCAAGGCACCTCACACAGGAATGTCACCTGATCCTCCTTGGTTGTCCCCCTCCACCCCTTCTGTTTTGGGTCATGCCATCTCTGTTCCTTTAAGGTATAAAAATCCTGAAGCCCTTCCCTTCAGAGAGTCAGATTTCACCTGCACCTGCCTCCTGGCTATTCACTCAAGAAATTCCTCATTTTTAAAGATTCTTTAGAACCTGGTAACTCTTTAAGTGGGCACCATCCTGAACCAGATAATATCGAGCTCTCCCACAACACTGTGGTGTGGGGAGAAACAGAAAGGCAAATGAGGGATGATGGAGGCATCTATGGCTTATCAGTAGTCAGAAACTCCCATATTAAACTCCAAATAGCCTAGTCTGACAAAAAAGGGGTTTGACACTGTCATTTGGTAGCTGAGTGAAGTTCAAGACAACTTTTTGTCATCTTCAGACAAGGATAAAAAAGGCAGGAGATTTTTCTGGTCCTACCTTTTCTGCCTACTATCTCCTTTGCCTTCCAATGCTCTTACTTCCACCTTGTTCACTACAATTGATAAGACATAGTTGATTGATGGAGAATTATACTTGACTTTTCTGTTTTTGTTCTGGGTGTGCAATTTCTTTGGTGAAAGGAACTTCCTTGATCAGTGCAAATGGGTTGACTGTTGTCTGCCCTGGTTTACAGGGCCAATATTAGCAGTGCAGGGACTTGAACCTGGGTCTTCTGAATTCTGAGGTTAATTATCTCTCCACTATTCCATGCTCTCTCTCTCTCTCTCTCTCTCTCTCTCTCTCTCTCTCTCTCTCTCTCTCTCTCTCTCTCTCCCCCCTCCCCCCTTCCTTCCTTCCTTTTCTCTCCTTTTTCTCTTTTCCTCTCTCCCTTTTTTCCCTTCCCTACTCTTCTTTCTGTAGGATGAAGGAACTTGGAGATATGAGTTTTTTGCAACTGTAACTTCACAATAGTTAGAATTATAGAGATTGAAGGCTCTATACAAACCTTTTTTAGCTCTCCAGTGTTGTCATCCTTTTTTAGTCCATAGGTCTTGACCTTTTGGGCTTTGGTGGTTCTGACTCAATTAATTTAATTTCCATCCAGAGCTGGTAGAACATTGAAAGAAGTTTGAATTTAGAATCATCAGATCTGATTTGAACTTGCTTCATTTGTGACTCTGGGCAAGTCATTTTACCTCTCATGAACCTCAGTTGCATTATCTTTCAAATGTAAATGATAGACTGTGTGGAGGCTTAGTGGATGGAACACTGGACTTGGAGTCAGGAAGATCTGAGTTCAATTTGCCCTCAGACCCTTACTTAGCAAAGTCACTTAAGTTTCCTGGGAAAGATGGGAATAATAATTGCACCTACTTCCCAGGATTGTTGTGAAGATCAAATGAGATAATAATTGTATAGCACTTTGCAAATATTAAAGTACTATATAAATGGTAGGTGATGTCATTGTTGTTTCTAAAGGGCTAGTTTCAGAAACTTGGATAGTCTTGTCGAAACTGTTGCAGAATAAAGTGAACACAAAAATCAGGAGAAGTCTTAGCCTTGATGTTGTAAAGGCAAACACTTAATAGACTAAGAATTCTAAGAGTTATAAAAATACTAGCTGTTATTATTCCCCCTTTAAATTTTTTTTTAATTTTTGTATAACTCTTACCTTCCTTCTTGGAATCAATACTGTTCATTCACTTGAAGGCAAAAGGATGGTAAGAGCTAGGCAATGGGCAATATGTGACTTGCCCAGGGTCACACAGCTAGAAAATACTGAGACCAGATTTGAATCCTATCTCTAGGCCTGATTCTCAATCCACTGAGCCACCTAACTTATTATTATTATTATTACCATATTATTATATTACTATCTTCCTCACAATATTTTTGTGAAGAAAGTCCTTTGTAAACCTTAAAACAATGAATAAATGTGAAATGTAATTTGTTGCAAGCCAGACTTTTAACTTTGGGCATCTTAGTCTCTGGAAGCTTAAGGTCTTTTCCTGTTTAAGTCCTGGTATGCCATTTTCTAACTGAAATACTTATCTGCTTCACCCTCTGTTGGCATTCAGGCCAAATACTGAGCACTCTGTCTAGGCATCTGGGGGAGAGAGGTGTAAAACTGGACAAATCTGACCTCATGGAATTCTATCTCCTTTTCTTTCAATTTTCTCTTGGGGGCCTTTGTACTTAGAACCTGTACTCTGGGTTGGAGCCTTCTCAGGAGAAAGCCCAGAGAGTCCCTTGGATTTTTTCTAAACTTCTCCTAGCGGGAGTACGTGTCACTCAGTGTTCTGGTGCCATCTCTCCACTGTGAAACTCACCTAACACAGAATTCTAGGGACTCTAGTTCCTGAAGAGACCGTGCCTCTTTTTACACATAAGTTGTCTTCTGATCCTTACAGTGACCATTGATGTGGATTGTACAAGTAGCATTACCATTTTACAGGTGAATAAAATTGTTGTGACTGGAGGAAAACATCAGGAATGTTCTGCTCTTATAAATTCCATTGGCTTAAGAGCCCAGCTTACATTTTAACACTGTAACATCTGGGAATTCCTCCCTTCACATTTACCTTGGAAAAGGGGGGCATGTGGATTTTTTCATACTATGAATTAAGGTTTAACAGGTGAACACTTGGAGGAAAAAACCCAGAGGAGAGGTCTTTGGAGTGATCTAGGGGCATGGCACCAAGGAAACGGGGGTGAGATGGGGAATCTGGAAGACTGACAAAAAAGAAGTTGAAATACTTCACAGTTTTGTTTACGATCTTAGACCTTTCCACAACCCTGGATGTAGAGCCACTAGACTGCTCCGGAAATACCAAATTAGCCAGAATATTCATCATTCAAAACATTGGAAATTTTAATTTGCATTTTTCCTCTAAGGAGTAAATAAAACAACTTTTCACGAAAGAAAATTTCACGAAGAAGAACCAAACTCATTGTGGAGAGAGAAGTTGGGCTTTTTTTCTATTTCTTCATGAAATGTTATTAGCAACTAACTGATTAGTACCCTGTGGGGAAAAGATGAGGGTAACAGTGCTAACAAGTCACTATCTCTATTGTTAATGGTTACTTCCTACTGGCACCCAGCTTTTGTACCTAGTTCTCTTAGCTTGATTGCATAGTATATGCATGAAGTTATGTGATCTGAGACTTTGCAGCAGCTCAGCATCCATCTAGTTCAGAGCATCCATGAAAGGTCTCCCCCCATAATGTACATTTTTGTCTGTGTTTCCTTCCCAGTTGGCGTGTTGCTGTGGATATGCTGGGTGTGCCCTGTGCTGTAAATGCTGTCCCCGGATCCGGCAGTCCAGGAGCACTCGCTTCATGTATGCATTCTACTTCATCCTCATTTCTCTCATCTGCTGTATCATGATGTCCAAAACGGTAGCCACAGAGATGAGGAAACATGTAAGTTGCCAGCCAGCTTATTAATTTGCTTAAACCGGAGAGTTATTTAATTTTCCTCTGACCTAATAATACAGGCATACCTCAGATATTGGTTACAGACCACCTCAATAAAGTGAGTCACATAGGCATGTAAAAGTTTCCCAGTGCATATAAAAGTTATGTTTACACTATAGACTATTGAGTATTATATCTAATAAAACAATGTTAAGCTGACCGATTAGGGTGGTGACTGATGAAGGTTGGGGTGTCTGAGGAGCAATTTCCTTTTCCTTTCCTCTCCTCTCCCATCTTCTCCCCACCTTTCCTCTTTCCTCTCTCTCTGTCTCTGTCTCTGTCTCTGTCTCTGTCTCTCTCCCCCACCCCCCTCACCCCCCTTCTTCTCTCTGATCTTAGAATAAATACTGTGTTGGTTCCTAGGCAAAAGAATGGTAATGACTAGGGAATGAGGATAAAGTGATTTGCCCAGAGTCACACAGCTTGGAAGTGTCTGAATCAGATTTGAACCCAGGACCTGTCTTTGGACCTGATTCTTCAATCTACTGAGTCACCTAGCTGCCAAATTCTTAAAAATAATGTAACACTGAACTTTGCTTCATTGATTTATTCTTCCTTTCACTTTGAACACTTAGAGGCTATTGTGGGGTTATTAATTAACCCAATTTCAGTATTATGTTGTCTGTGGGTGACCTAGAGAGGAAGAAAGACCTGGGAATGGTTGGTCTAAGGAGCAGTCAGAACACACACAGTTTTATCAATTAAGTTCACTATGTTATATTGGCATGGTTTGTGGCACCCCAAAACAATTACAACAGTAACCTCAAAGATCACTGATCACAGATCACCACAACAGATATAAAAATAATGAACAAGTTTGAAATATTCTGAGAATTGCTAAAATGTGACATGGAGGTACAATGTGAGCCCTTGAATTTGGAAAAATGGTACCTATAGATTTACTCAGTTCAGAGTAGCCATCAGCTTTCAGTTTTTTGTTTTGCTTTTTAAAGGCAGTATCTAAAGAATGGAATCAAATGAGGAGTCCCTGTACCCAGATATTCTTTTACAAAAGTCTGAGATTTTCTGCTCCAGGAACTTGGGATACCTGCCTCTTGAATTCATCTTTTTAACCTGGGGCAAGTTTCCTTACCCATAGAATGAGCATGATAATGCTCGCAGTACCAATCAGTACCAGGCATGTGCCAGGCTTTTGAGGACTGAAATATTGATCCTTGAGGGGATGGTGTTGATGATGCTGAGATACCAAGGTTGATTTGGTCCCTCACTACCTCCTAAGTGAAGGAGGCCTGTGAGCCTGCTTCACAGCGACCAGTGTGCTGCTCAGATCTCTCAGACAGGTTTGGACAAACAGGACAGGGATTTATTTTGAAAACCAAAGTAATATGAAGGGAAGAATTAAGGATTAGAATTCCTTAGCTCTCGTAGAATTCTTACTAATCTCCCACCTCCTAAATTCTTGTAAAGAGGCAAGGAAGGGTTTTCTCCAGTCAGGAACACCAGGGGTAAAGCTATTCAGCTCCAGGGGATAAAAAATCTCCTCGACTTAGAGAGAGAGAGAGAGGAAGTTCCAGCTCCAGACAGCTCAAGAGACAGAAAGTCTAAGAGCCCCCAGTAACTGGCGGTGTTCACTTTTTATTTCTTCTCTGCGTTCCAGAACACAGTATCATCAGTTCCACAGCATGCAGCTGGGTCCAGCAAACCTCTCTTTGCAAAATTTCTCTCACGTGTTGTAAACCATCTCTCTTCTTCCTCCCCTTACAATACCAAGTAATCTGAGCTGGGGTGCCTTCAGAATATCTGGACAAAAAGACATTGGGGGCTTAATTCACCCATATTCTGGCATCCAAATGAGGCAGTAGTTTACTTTGTTTCTATTTTTTTTATTCTATTCTATACCACAAGTTGAACATTTATTTTATCTGTCTGTCTATCTATCTACCATCTTTTCTTTCTTTTCTTTCTTTCTTTTCTTTCTTTCTTTTCTTTCTTTCTTTCTTTCTTTCTTTCTTTCTTTCTTTCTTTCTTTCTTTCTTTCTTTCTTTCTTTCTTTCTTTCTTTCTTTCTTTCTTTCTTTCTTTCTTTCTTTCTTTCTTTCTTTCTTTCTTTCTTTCTTTCTTTCTTCCTTTCTTTCTTCCTTTCTTTCTTCCTTTCTTTCTTCCTTTCTTCCTTTCTTCCTTTCTTTCTTTCTTTCTTCCTTTCTTCCTTTCTTCCTTTCTTCCTTTCTTCCTTTCTTCCTTCCTTCCTTCCTTCCTTCCTTCCTTCCTTCCTTCCTTCCTTCCTTCCTTCCTTCCTTCCTTCCTTCCTTCCTTCCTTCCTTCCTTCCTTCCTTCCTTTCCTTCTCAGCTCAGATTACTTGGTATTGTAAGGGGAGGAAGAAGAGAGATGGTTTACAACCCGTGAGAGAAATTTCTGGGTTCAAATTTGACCTCAGACACTTCCTAGCTGTATGACCCTGGGCAAGTCACTTGACCCCCATTGTCTAGCCTTTACCACTCTTCTGCCTTGGAATCAATACTGTGAACAAGGAAATAGTCAAAAACACAGTAGTGATTCTAAGATGGAAGTTCTGTTATTATTTTTTAATCTATTCATATAACACATTGAGAATCCCAGATAGTCAAATAGCAGAATTATTGGGAATGGAAAGGTGCTCTTTCTTACTCATCTGATTGAGGTCAGGCTACCAATGGTGATGGGGAGTTCCCTAGAACAGAAAATGCAGAGCTGGACTCCATACATTACCATATGCTGCCACAGACTCTTATAGAAGCTATTTCTGGATCTCATTCACCCTGCCCCAAATAGCAGGCTCTCTCCACATTGCAGTATTGCTATTCTTAAATAGTTATCATGGGGAAATGGAATTCAGGAATAGGAAAGGGGCCTGAACTGAAGTACTTATCTGCATTTTCCCTAGACAGGAAGCTCAGTAAACATGGTGCAAATAAGATTTCAGGGAGAGCACTTACATTTATGAAAACAACAGACCCATTTCAGCTCTTGGGAAACTGCTTATAAGTGCTCGCTAATATCAATTTCTTTTCTGTTCATTCAAATGAACTTAAGTTTGCTTTAGAAGTTGAGGGCCTTTATTACGAAATACTTTATGATTATGGTTTTATGCCACGCATTGTGCTAGGGATTCAAAAAGAGACTATCCGAGCTCTCAAGGAGCTCATAATCTAATAGGGGAGATAACATGCAAATAGACACAATACATACATACAAAACAGAAAATATAGGAAATATGTGACAAAGGAAACTGGAAATAAGAGAGGGAGGAGATGGGATTTTTAGTTGGGACCTAAAGGAAGCCAGAACAGTTTGCTGGGAAGGTCACATAGCTGACTGAGACCTTTCTCATGATAGGTTAAAATTAGCTGAAGTTTCTCAGACATTTCTTATCTAAGATAAGGAAGCAGCCTGGAGGAAAAGGCATTTATGACACCTGTTTTACGGTCATCCTCCTCATGGTTCAGACTCAAAACAGATCTTCTCTTTGTTTTTTGATAGATTTACCACCAGGTCCAGCTGTGAATTTATCTTGGCATATAATGCTTCCCTTTCAATTAGCCTGTTATAAACTCTCCAAATGTAGCCTTGACATGTAAATCTCACAAACCTCACTTTGAAAGATAATTCTCTTTAGTTTATGGCCAAACTATTTGTCCTTATTTCTCTTTTTCTTTCAGTTATGGGTGAGAATCTGTTTCCCACTCAGATAAAGTGTAAGATAAAAAAGTATTTCTTGTATTATATTCTTATAGTTCTTATTACATTCTTAAGATAAAAATTTTTTTCTATTCTTATATTATGTTCTTATGATAAACATTTATTTCTTATGTCTCTTACATTCTTTTTTTTAAATTTAAAACCCTTACCTTCTGTCTTGGAGTCAATACTGTGTATTGGCTCCAAGACAGAAGAGTGGTAAGGGCTAGGCAATGGGGGTCAAGTGACTTGCCCAGGGTCACACAGCTAGGAAGTGGCTGAGGTCAGATTTGAACCTAGGACCTCCCGTCTCTAGGCCTGGTTCTCAATCCACTGAGCTACCCAGCTGCCCCCTCTTACATTCTTAATATAAAATTATTTTTTCAATTCTTATGTTCTTAAGATAAAAATTTATTTATTATATCTCTTACATTCTTAATATAAAAATTATTTCTTATATTCTTATTATGTTCTTAAGATAAAAATTTATTTCTTATATCTCTTACATTCTTTATATAAAATTATTTTTCAATTCTTATATTCTTAAGATAAAAATTTATTTCTTATATCTCTTACATTCTTTATATAAAATTATTTTTCAATTCTTATATTCTTAAGATAAAAATTTATTTCTTATATCTCTTACATCCTTAATATAAAAATTATTTCTTATATTCTTATATTATGTTCTTAAGATAAAAATTTATTATATCTCTTACGTTCTTAATATAAAATTATTTTTCAATTCTTATATTCTTAAGATAAAAATTTATTTCTTATATCTCTTACATCCTTAATATAAAAATTATTTCTTATATTCTTATATTATGTTCTTAAGATAAAAATTTATTATATCTCTTACGTTCTTAATATAAAATTATTTTTTCAATTCTTATGTTCTTAAGGTAAAAATTTATTTCTTATATTTCTTACATTCTTAATATAAAATTAATTTTTCAATTCTTATGTTCTCAAGATAAAAATTTATTTCTTATATCTCATATTCTTAATATAAAAATTATTTCTTATGTTCTTATATTATGTTCTTAAGGAAAAAAATCTTTTTCCAGGATTTCTTGCATCTAGGATAAATAGTAGTGGTAATTAGTCAAGAAGTATCATACTTTGCCTAGTGTGGATTGGTGGAAGAGATGGTTCATCCATAAGCATTTATTAGTGCTTCCTATATGCCAATCCTAGGAATATAAAGAAAGAGAAAAACAGTGCTTGCTTTCAAGGAGCCCCTTCTAAGGTGGATAGACAAGATGTAAATAACTAGATACATATAAGATATAAACAGAGGGAGCAGTTCAAATCTTGTCTTATACACTTCCTAGCTGTGTGACCCTGGGCAAGTCACTTAACCCCCATTGCCTAGCCCTTACTATCTTTCTGCCTAGAACCAATACACAGATTCTAAGACAAAAGGTAAGGGTTTAAGCAAAAAAAAAAAAGATGTATACAGAGTACACAGAAGATCATTTCAGAGCAGAAAATACTAGTTTTGGGGGTTGGAGTGGGTAGAGTACAGTTTGCCAGAGGTGAGATTCCAGGTGTAATTGAGAGGCACTGAGAGGAGAAATGGGTGTTGTGTATGAGGAACAGCCAGTAGCCCAGTGTGGATTGTAGAGAACATAGGAGAGTAAAAGGGTAAAAAGGCTGCCAAGATAGTAGGAGGAAGGACCCAGGTGGTGGAATGGTGGGTAATGGGGTGACATTGTGCTAGAGAGACTTGGGGCAGGTTCTAGAAGCTTTGTTGCCAGAAGAAATCCAGTACTCAGTGTGGCTGGGATGCCACGTGCTGTAGACATGAAGGAAGAGAACAGACGGGAGGCAAGGCAGTGTGGCGCAATAGAAGCAATCCTAGAGGCAGAAGACCAAGGTCTGAGTCTTACTTCTGCAACTTGCTGCCTGTGTAACAAATTACTTTTTCTCTCCCTTCTCTATGACATGAAAGAATTGGGTTGGATGGCCTCTAAGGTCCCTGCCAACTTTGCATCCTTTGATAATTAGGAATAGAATTATCTGGGAAGCTTCAGGAGTGAGGGAGGATTTGAGATGGTCTTTGAAGGTAAGACTCGAATGGTGGAGAAAGGGGGAAAGAAAAGAAGGTATTCCAGGCAGGTTGGGTAGGTGGAAATGAGCAGTCAGCCTGCCCAGAGCAGAAAGGGTTTGTTTTGTAATATATGGAAATAAAATTGACCATGGAAAATAGAGCCAGAATTTGTCTGGCAGGCAGTGGGGACCATTTAAGATAAAAAACGACCACCACTCAAAAACCTTTCTTCCTTAGTAACAACTCTGAGACAGAAGGGCCAGGGCTAGGCACATGGTGTTAAGTGGCTTGTGCAGAGTTAAGTGTCCAGGGTCAGATTTGAACCCATGTCCTCACAGTTCCAGGCCTGGCACTCTACCCACTGTTTAGCATTTAGGAGAATTTTTTTGTAGATATTTTATTTCCTGATTCATGTAATGACAATTTTTACACAGTTTCTCAAATGATAAGATCCAAATTGTCAAATGATAAGATCCAAATTGTCTCCCTTCTTCCTTTTGTCTCCTCTGTCTTGGAGATGGTGAACAATTTGATCTGGGTTTATATGTGTATCATCATGCAAAACCCATTTCCATATCATTCCTTGTTGTAAGAGAATGCTTGTATAAAATCAAAACCCCATAATAAGAACCCAATTAAACTAAAGTGAAAAATAGTATGTTTTGTTCTGCAGTCTGACTCTAATAGTTCTTTCTCTAGAGATGGACAGCATTCGTTGTCACGTCCCTCAGAATTGTTCTGGATCATTGTACTGTGGAGAACAGCCAAGTCTTTCACAGTTGATCATTGGACAACATTCAGTAGTGCTGTTACTGCATACAGTGTTCTCCTGGTTCTGTTTATTTCACTCTGCATTAATTAGTTTATGTAGGTCTTTCCAGTTCTTTCTGAAATCATCCTGTTCGTTTCTTATGGGACAATAGTAATCCATCACTATCATTTATCACAATTTGCTCAGCCATCCCCTAATGGATGCATTTAAGATTCTTAAGAGAAGAAGGGGAGGGAGCAACTTTTGGAAACCATTTTCAGGAGAGATTAGAGGTTGGGATTGGGTGATGGAGGGAATTGAAAATAAGAAATCCTCTTAAAAGAAAAGGAGATAAAAACGAAGGCTCTTCTGAACTTGCATGTGCTTTTTCATTGATTGTAAATGTAAATTGATTAAAATTCTATTTTTTTTTTAAACCCTTACCTTCCATCCTAGAATCAATACTGTGTATTGGTTCTAAGGCAGAAGAGTGGTAAGGGCTAGGCAATGGGGGTCAAGTGACTTGCTCAGGGTCACACAGCTGGGAAGTGTCTGAGGCCAGATTTGAGCCCAGGACCTCCCATCTCTGGGCCTGACTCTCAATCCACTGAGCCACTCAGCTGCCCCCTAAATTGATCAAAATTCTTAAGGGTTCCTCATTCCCTTCTTGAACTTTTCTTGAGCCTGGGGGAACAAATCAAGGATCCATGGAAATTTTCCAGCAAGCTAACCTTCTTCCAGTCACTTTTGTCTCACTGGCACTTTTTCCAAGTATACAACAGGATGTGATATCATTGTCATCATCATCATCATCATCATTATCATCCTCAGCCAGCCCTCACTGTTCTTTCTGAATGGGAAGGCTTTCAGTGAAAGAACCCCTTGTGGAGACTTTGCTTTGCCTGACCCACTCTGATGGCCTAAGGAAACTTAGGACTATGAGAAAAGAAGAATGAGAACTAAATTTGTAATTGCTAGGAAGGAAAACTTCTTTCACACCCACGCCAACATTCTTCCCATTCTGCTAACTGTATGCATGCTCTGTCTACAGTCACATGGACCTTTGCTATGTGGGAGCTAGTAACACAAGTAAGTACCTTCCTCCTCTTGAGTTGTTCATCTTTAGGCTGAGTTTTTTAATGCAGGCCCTGCTAAGGAAGTCTTAGAGGTAGAAGAAATAGAGGTTGGCTGTTCATTTTGGGGGTTAGTGAAGCCCACAACTCCTTAGAATATTTTTTTTGATCTTCAACTGAATTTAAAATTGAACTTAAAATTTTTTCTTTAAACTTTATTTGTTTCATGAACACATAGACATAATTTTTTTAGAATAGTTTTCTGACATTTTGAGATTCCAATAATTCCTTCTCTCCCCCCACCCCCCCGGAGGTAAATTGTCTGATGTAGTTTATACTAGTGCTTTCATGCAATACATATTTCAGAATTTTTTTTTTAACTTTACCTTTGGTCTTAGAATCAATACTGTGTAACGATTCCAAGGCAGAAGAGAAGTAAGGACTAGTCAATGGAGGTTAAGTGACTTGCCCAGGATCACACAGATAGGAACTATTATCTGGCTCTTATTTGAACCCAGGACCTCCCACCTCTCAAATCCTCTAAGTCACCTAGCTGCCTCCAGAGTGTTCCTAAATGCATAAAATAGAATATATAAAATTATGAAAAGGAACTAACTCTACTGAAGTGCTGTTACCAAAGTATTGTAAGGGGTAAATTTAGGGGGTTTTGACTGAAATATAAATTTAGTTGGTCTCCGGGGATTAAATTCAATCCCAATAAAAATACGCAAGTCAGTTTAGGAAATTTATGGTGGTTTAATTAATATAGAGGGAAGAAATTAGAAGAAAAGAGAGGGAAAAGGGTATAAGATTTCTCTGGCCTAGTCTGAGCCAAGGGGAGTTCAGAGACCTTCCAGCCACCAGGCCTCCTCCAAGATGAGGGGCCTCTTAGGAGGATGGTGTTTTTTAGGAAAGGTAAAGGAAAAAAATGGAATCAGCCTAAACTCTGAGAGAGCTCAGGGAAGACAACTCACCTGAACCACACTACTAAACTTCTCCCAGTTCCCTCATCAAGGACACTCGCCACCAGACCTGGACAAAAACTGCAGGCACGCCAAGCCACCGCCGCTGCCAAAGAGAGCCAGAGCCACCTCTCAGTGAAAAGACCCCGGAGAGATGAAGTGACACGAAATATATAGACCATTTTTTACATCACTTCCTGCATCTCACATGTACCAATGGTAGCTTAAGCTTGACTTAAGACAGCCCAGGGGGTCTGTCAGTTGTTTCTGATTTGTCATTTGCTAGCACATGTCTGCAATGGGCCATCCTCCTCAACACTTAATCCTTAAGTAGGGGTGTAGACATTCCTGTTTGTTAGACTAAGCAGGGTGGAGTAAATCTAAAAATTCATAGTAGTTAAAAAAAACAAGTTCACAGTCCTCAAGTTAAGAACCTCTGATCTGTACAGTTTTATAAACAAGGAAATTAAGACATGGGGAGCTATAGTGAGAGTCAAATCACAGAATTCTGAAATTGCACTTTTAGGATTCTTTGTAGGATTCTTAGAACTGTTCTGTCAAATGAGATGATACATATAAATCGCTAGACAGGTAACTGCTCTTTATTTTTTAATAATGATTTGTATCTATCAGTTATTTGTGTACAAGTCTCTGTCTCCCCTCTTACATCCATATTAGATGGTAAAATCTAATATAACGCCTCATAAATATATGTTCCATTGGCTGGAATGTGCGGTATCTTCACTGAACACTTGCTAGCTGTATCACGACCCCTTATTAGTCACTTGGTTGGTGTATCTTTTGTGATTTTCTTCTCTCTCAATTTACTTCCCCTTCTTTCTTTTTTGCTCCCTATTCTAACATCTGAAATGTTAGATGGCACTTGATATCTTCCTTCTTGGATCATGGTTATTTTTGTGCTCCTTATTCTCTTCTCCCCTCTCCTTCCCATGAAGTTCTTGGCAGCAGGACCCTTGTGTCCTAGCTGACTTTTCTGTTGTTTCTGTTTGGAGTTCCCTTTGTCATGTGGTATCTTCTCATAGAATGAACTAGCCTCATAGAATAGTGACTGGCCAAAGGTGATAAGGTACTTGGGCTACATTTATGCACAGATGTTTGTTGAACACATACAGTTAATTGGTTGTGGGAGATAAAGAGAAGTATAAAACATAACTCTCTGCACTTAAGATCAGTGAGAGCAAGGAGATGAGATATAGACTTGTCATAAAGAACACAGATGCCAGGTACGCCTTTAAGTGCCATATAGTGCTAGTTATTACACGTTAAGAATAAAGAATGCATGTAATCACAAGAGAAATGTTTGAGACAAATGATTATAATAACAAACATTTGTATAGCTCTTTAATGTTCAAAAAATGCTTCCTTCAAATACATATATATATATATATATTATTTCTTATCAATATCAATAGTAAGTATTGATTCTAAGGCGGAAGAGCAATATGGGCTAGGTAATTGGGGGTAAGTGATTTGCCCAGGGCTACACAGCTGGGAAGTGTCTGAGGCCAAATTTGAACCCAGGTCCTTCTGACTCTGGGTCTGATGTTCTATCTATTGTCCCTTTCTTCACATATCTTGTAATATAATTTTGTTTAATTATTGAAGCAGTTAAATCAGAGCCCAAGAAATAGCACCCTGGAAAACCCATATTGTAGAGTTGCAACCATGTACTTACTTGTTGTCCCTTTTTACTAGTATTATTTAGGCTCCCAGAAAAAGTTTCTGAATATTCTGAGACCATCCTTCTTGAAACATTGGTCTTAAAGCCACCCTCTGTAGCTTGCCTCCTTTGGTAGCCCACTAGCACCCTCTTCTTCATCCCTCCGTGTTGAGTTAAAGCATCTCCTTTTGTGGAGAGAGGGTGCATGGTTCTTAGGAAGAAGGAAGCCTAAAACTTACCCTCAGCTGAGAATATTTTTGGCAGATATCCATGTAAAAGGAGACTTGCCTTCAGGTTGTGAGCTTTAAGAATTTTAGTTCTTGGAAACAATCATACTCTTCATTGGCACCTTTGACTTAGTTTACTGTCTAGCTCCCACAATGCAAAGCAAACCAGATCTGTCTGCTGAATATGGCATTTGACTATGATTTTGAATTAGACACTTGCTGAGCTAAGTTAATTTTTTTGTTTGAGATCTAGCGACTGTAGATGTTAATGGGAACATTGAAACCCTTGCATGCAAATAGGTATTTTATTTATTTTATTTTTATTTTTTGACAATTTTATTTAATTGGTTAATTTAGAATATTTTTTCCATGGTTACAAGATTTATGTTCTTTTCCTCCCCTCCCCCCAACTCCCTCCCATTGCTGGCACTCCACTGGGTTTTACATGTGTCATTGATCAATATCTATTTCCATATTATTAATATTTGAACTAGGGTAATTGTTTAGAGTCTACATCTCCAATCATATCCCCATCAACCCATGTGGTCAAGCAGTTGTTCTTCTGTCTTTCTGGAAACAGGAATTTTAGACCAGCTTCCAATGTGAGATGAGAGCCAGCCCAGTCTCTGTAAAGAGAGTTGTGAACCCTAGTGGGTTCTTTTGCCTTACAGTCCTTGGCGATATCTTTTAGCCTTTTAGCCCACTATATTAGGTGCTTTTTAGAGGAGCGAGTACCTTCAGAAAATGATGAGCATGGTGAGGTTTAAGTTGCCAGGGGGAGAAGTGGACTCAAGGGGAAACTCACTGACAGAGTTGTGGAGGGTGAGAGAGAGACAGACAGAGAGAGACAGAGAGAGAGAGACAGAGAGAGACAGAGAGAGAAAAGGAAAGGGGAGAAGGGGGGTAGGAGAGAGAGAGGGGTGAGGGAGGCAGGAGGGAGGGAGAGTTGGCAGGCATGTAGGGTTGACCTGTTTTCCTTCCTTCCCAGGCTGGTTGATTGTGAGAAAGATGATTTCTAAATAGCTTTCTCCCTTCCAGATATCATCCAGACATAACACCATGTGTGAGAAAGTAATAGTTTCCCATAAAGAAACTTGACTACTTGAAAGGCTTTCTTTTAACCTCTTCCCCCTACCCACCCCTTGCCCTCAAGGGACATCCTTCCTTTCTGTCTTCCCTAGCCTCAACACAGGATCTACAGAGTGCTAGGAAAAAAGTAGTGGGGAATGATTTCTGCGCTAGATGCACCAAAGTGAACTAATGCTATCCTGCTGAGAATCTATTTGAATCTGAACCAAGAACAAAGAGCTTTGATTCCTGTCCAGTAAGTAATAAGCTTGCCAGGAAGTAGAAGAAAAGAAACAATAGTTATTGTCCTGAGCTGGTGAAGATAATTTGCGCCCCCCCCTTTTATTTTTTTATCAGATGCTAGTTACATCTCTGCTTCAGGATTGACATACTGAGGCTTTGTTTGGGGGAGAGAGGAGAAGAGATGGTTAGAAATTGTCTTCTAAGACCTGTGTTTTCTTTTCATCAAATAAAAGCTTCTTTTTTTCCCTAATGCTGTAAACAAGTGAAACAGTCACAGGTCCCAGGCCTTTGTGATCCCTAACAGTCTAAAATAGCAGGCAGTATCATTCTTTGTGGAAGGGGCATATGACAAGAAAAGAGAGATGACATTAAGGAGAGATTTGAAAATATAAATATTTGGATGTTATACATTCAATCACTGGTATATACTGGATAGAATGCTGGGCTCGAGGATCCAGAATATCTGGGTTCAAATCCTGCCTCTGACACTCTTTACTGTTCTCAACTTAATTTTCCTTCTCTGCTCCCTGAGCTGATATTATGATAAAAATATTAATTTCTGGCTTTGTTTTTCCAAAGGTCTGTGCAAGCACCAGATCTGTGTTAGTAGCCTCTTCTATCTCTCAAATTCTCTAATAGATGATTTCATTTATATTCTGTAATACAGTTGAAAGTCACTTAACCTTGTTTTCCTTAGTTTGCTCATCTCAAAAATGAGCTGGAGAATAAAATGGTAAACCACTCCAGTATCTTGGCCAAGAAAACACCAAAAAGGGGTCATGAAGAGCCATACAATCTTGTCAACAATAACAATACAGCTAGTTGTAGGGCTCAGTTTTGTGTAGCTGCTCCCATGGTTCTGTGTAATAAGATGTACAGCTCAGCTCAGGGATAAGAAGGGGCTCGGAATTTGATCTAGCTCAGCCAGTTAAACAATATTTTAAAGTTGTGTGGTAGTTTTGGAGAAGCTGTGTTTTCTAGGATTCAATTTTTAAGAATCGCTTATTATCACAATTCCCTGAGTAGACATGGTGTTGGAGAATTGACTTATCCTCTGAGTCTTCGTTTGGGAGAAGAGAAAAGAGGAAAGATGGTCAGAAATTGTCTTAAGAATTGTCAGAATCTAGTTAATTTTTGACAACCTCCTCCCCCAAGACAAATTATCTTCACTAGCTGAGGACAATAACTTAGTTCTTTGTTTTCTTCTTCCTGGCAAGTTTATTACTTAATGGGCAGGAATCAAAGCTCTTTATCCTTGGTTCAGATTCAAAAAAAATCTTAGCTCACATTGGTGCATCTAGTTGGGAAAGTATTTTACAGATTTGGGGACAGAGATGAGGATCTGTGAAGTGATGGCATGGCTTTCAGTCACCAGCAGCTTGAATGTCAGGACAGATGCCCTGGGTTCTCTCTCTCTGGTATGTCTAAGGGTTGTCATCAGTTTCTTCCCATGTGTTGCCTCTGACCTAAATATTCAGGCTAGAGCTCACCCAAGAAAAGAATGCAATTACACAAAAGCCATCCCAGTCAGATAAGAATTCTGACTTTGAAGACTGCCAGAAAAAAAGCTTCTACAGTTCTGATTGGTCATTCATACCACAAATGATAAACTTTGATTGCTGAGGAATCAGCAATTGTTGTCTTTTTTTATTTTTAAACCCGTACCTGCTTAAAAAATTTTTTTTGAACCCTCACTTTCTATCTTTTAGAACTAATACTATTTATTGAGATCCGATTAGAACTCAAGACTTTCCATCTCCAGGCCTGGTGCTCTATACACTGAGCCATTTAGATGCCTTCCTTAATATCACACCTATGACAAAAGAGTGACAAGAGCTAAGCAAATGGGGTTAAGTGACTTTCTCAGGGTCACCATAGGTAAGGAAGCATCTGAGGCTAGATTTGAACTCTTGTCCTGCTGACTCCAGCCTGTTGCTCTATCCACAGTGCTACTTAGCTGCCCATAGAGAATACTTTATTATGTTTAATTTAATTCCCTCATGCTACAGTTTGAGCCTATTTTCTCATATTCTGCCTTCAGCCAAGATTGAATTCAAATGGGTGCCACCTTGAGTGAGAATCTTTTCGTATACTTTTTGTATTATTATTCAGTCATTCCTAGTCCTCTCTTGCTCGGTTGAATAATTGAACAATTATGAATTTGAACAATATGAATTCTTTAATCTGGCTTTTGGTGGAAATTTTAGTTTGTTACTTATTATTTACTGTCTTTACTTGTTGAGAATCTCAAAGTCTCATTCTTTTAAAAAGGTTGATATAAATGCATATGTATGTTACCATAATTTCTAAATAATATATCAATCCCTTGTAAGGAAAAAAAATGTAAAAAGAAAGTGGTAAAGGGAAAAGCAGTTTAACAACTGTCTGACAGTTAAGGCAATGTTTTTACTTCTCTAGCCCTCCAATTCTGTTATGAAGAGAGAGGAGAAAAAGATGAATTTTGTTCTTTTTTCTTCAGGGCCAATCTTGATCATTATAATCTCATTTTCCTTCTTTTTTTGGGGGGGTGTTTCCCTTAAATTGTACTTGTTTTCCAAATTCTGCCTATTATGACTTTGTATCATTTCATAGGAGTCTTCTAATTCTTCTATTTCAGTAATATTCCATTATCTTCATATTGTAAGGGCAGGTTACAAAGGAAAAGCACCAGTATCTGTTTCAAAAATCATTACACTATACCACCATTTGTTTCTTCATGCATTAATTAGTCCATTGACGTCTACTTTGTTTCCAATTTTTTGCTACTGCAAAAAGTAGGTCTATGAATATGGAATATTTTTGTCTTACACACACACACACACACACACACACACACACACACACACACACACATACACACACACACACAAAATCCTTAGATCAAAGGATATGACTAACATAACATGGTATAACATACATACTTCTAAATTCCTTTCCAGACCCAATTTATAGCTCCACCAACAATGTATTAGTATGTCTATCTTTAAAAGGTTCATTTGTACTCCTGTTCATATAATATTAACTTTGAGGTCCCAGAGAATTATTATTAAGCTGCAGTTGCTCTTTTGGGAAATGAGCTTACTAATTCTAGACAGTGTAGGTCAAACCACATCAGAGTTTTTGGCAGAATTTCAGTTCTTTTTTTGACCGTCAGCTGAAGTTAGCAATGTAGACAGCTGTATCACATAATGCCACAAGACTTAGGAAAACAGATATTGCTCGTCTTTCCTTTGTTCAGCACCAATATCCTAGTAGGGTGATTTTGCTTATTAGTATGGGGTGGGATGTCATGTAGAAACCATTAAGAAATGGAATATAAGTTCTGAGCCCCTTGAGGACAGAAACTGTTTCTCTTTTCATTTTTGTATTCCGAGTGTCTTAATTTCAGTGAATTTGAGGATAAATTTATATTGGAAATACTCAAAATTTGATTTATTCAGAGTGCTAGGAGTTCAGTGACATTTATTTATCACCTAACAAATATTTTCTAAACACCATATGTAACTGGAAGAAATACAAATATAAATTCATTGAAAAGGATCCCAGGAGTTATTTATTCCATCCCATACCTGAATAGGAATACTGCCTACAAATAGTCATTTTGATTTTGCTTTGAGACTTTCAGTTTTAGGGCACCTGGGTAGCTCAGTGGATAGAGAGCCAGGCCTAGAGATGGGAGGTCCTGGGTTCAAATTTGACCTCAGATACTTCCCAGCTGTGTGACCTTAGGCAAATCACTTGACCCCCATTGCCTAGCCCTTACCACTCTTCTGCCTTGGAACCAATACACAGTATTGATTCCAAGATGGAAGATAAGGGTTTAAAAAAAAGGCTTCCAGTTTTCTCTTTAAGATAGGAACTCCCCAATTCTTTAGTCAGTCCCTATATAATCTGGTTTCTAATTTGTGTTCTCTCCCTTTCATAGACTTCCTAAGTGATTGTCTGTCTGTCTCCCCCTCCCACCTTTCTCTTTCTCCGTCTCCCTTCCATCCTCTCCCTCTCTTTCTCCTCCACCTCTCAACTTCCCCACTCTCCATTTGCCCAGAGTCACATAGCTAGGAAGTGTCTGAACCCAGACTTGAACTGAGGTCCTTCAAAGCTATAAGCTTGGTGCTGTAGCTACTATCAAGCAGCCTCTCTCTCTTAAAAAAAAAAGAATTTGCCATGTCTGGGAAACAAAAATAATTTTCTTCTTCATTTCTTGCCCTAGAGTCTTTGACCTTTTTTCTCAACTAGATATCCTGGAAACAAAGACTTGAGAGTATTCATAGAGATTTAATATCCAACTCCTATACTTAGAAATGAAAAAAAAAATAGGACCCAGAGATAACTGAGTTATTCCAAAATCACAGATTGTTTTGGGCAAGTAGTTTCATGTATGGAAACACAAATGCCCTTTTCCAGGTATCATTTTCTTCCTTTTACAGTCAGTAGTGTTTGACCATAGTTATACCTTACTTTAAAACTGTTTTTGAACTCCTCTGTGAATAAATCTGATTCTGTGGAAAATCAAATGGATAGTTTCAGTTCATAGGAAACCGTACTATTTAAAGACATCTTATATGGAAGTAATTATTAATTGATATTAACGTGAACTTTTTCCACGTTCATCTAAGTTGACATATGCCCACAGAGGGTTCACGAGGCTAGGGGCAAAGACCAGTTATGTTTTATTTATGAACTGAGTATTTTTAATATTTTTTGGCCTGGAATTTGTTTTCTCCCAGCCTTCCATGCAGTCATTTTGCTTGTGAACAAGTTGATGCAGAACCATCACAGACAAATTAGTGAGCTTAATATTCAGGCGAGGTTTGTGATGTTTGGTCAGTCTAAATGAGGAGGTGACACCCTTTGGCCTGAGGTATATTTATCTTTTTAGTATGGAATATGTGTGTAGTATGTGTGTTTTCTTTATTAAAAAAAAACTTAGGAGAGGGCTTGGAACAACAAATATTTGCCCAGAACCAGATTATCCTTGTTAAAATTTAGCCTGCTTTTTCTTGTATATATTTAGCATTTTATTAAATGCTGGTGCTGTATTAAGTCATGTCTAGAATGTATAGACGGTTTTGTTAAGCATTTGGGAGTGTGGTTGTCTCTACTTTGGCTGGGGTATGTGAATGACCCATTGATTCGGGGTCTCAGAGGCAGAGATCCATGTCCATTTTAGCTTCATCCCTTCTTGGTCTCTTACCTCCTCTTTCCCTTCCATTGTGACAACTTTTGTTCCCAAGTTCCCTCTACATAGTATATCTTCTATTCTCATGCTAGTTCTTCTTTTTCCATGGAAATCTACCCTTTTGGGGAAGGATCTTGTCTTCTCTCCTGGTTATGCACATCTCTCCTTCCCTTATGGCATAAGGCTTACACTCTTGGGTCAAGAAAGTGAGTCATCCCACTCCTTGCTTCTCTGCTGCTGCCACTCAGCAGCCTCCTCTTCCTTAAAGCTCATTTTATCTAATGTATTACCCTGACCAGATTCTTGTTGCTTACATCTACTGGCCCCCACGTTACCATCCCTTCACTCTCTTTGGCATCAGAAGCCAACCTTCTGGTTTTCTTTTATTCACATTCATAGTTTATAATGACTATATATCCCAGCTTAATCAGCACCATCCTCATTTCAACATCAAGGGCTATAGGTGCTGCTTGTGTGATAGTGTAGTTGGAGCCATGCTGTGAAAAGAGACAGCATAGGGAGAGGCAAGGTGGTGCAATAAGTAAAGAGTTGGATGTAGAGATGAGTAGTCCTGGGTTCAAATCTGACCTCAGCTACTTCCTGGCCATGGGCAAGTCCCTTAACCCCCATTGCCCAGCCCTTACCAGTCTTCTGCCTTGGACCCAGTACCCTTGGAACCCTATCACCTAAAGGCTTGGTGTGTTACATTTCACCTCTTTCCCAGAGTTCTCCTTAAAGGGATTTGGAAGGGGGGGGGGATAGTATCTAAACTCTCTATTCTTGGCTCCATCCTTGGTAGGAAGGGGTCCCCCAGTTCCATTTAAAAACTTAAAAGATTAGCTTTTATAAAGGAGTGCTTATTTTAAAGGTATAGGAAATGGGGCAGTTAGGTGGCACAGTAGATAGAGTGCTAGGTGTGGAGTCAGGAGGACCTGGCCTCAGACACTTCTTTAGCTTTGTGGTCCTGGGCAAGTGATTTAACCCCAATTGCCTAGCTTTTGGCACTTTTTAGTCTCAGAATTGATACTAAAACAGAAGGTAAAGTGTTAAAAAAAGTATAGGAAGAATAAACGTGAAAACATTTCTCTCTGAAAACCAGGGATGCAATTCTCGAGCCTCATCCCTACCCATATTCTCCTTTCGGGGGGTTGGGGAGGGAAGTAAGGGGCATAGCTTAGAGCAGTTCCTACATAGCATAGTCCCATGTTCCAAGCCCAGAGTCTCCTTTTGGAGATTTCCCTACTGGCTGCCTGATTTCACAACTGGCCCAGATCTTACCTCTGAATTCACTGTGGTTCAGTTCTGGGCATTATACCCTGTGTATCTAGAACTGGAAAAAAATTAAAAAAAAAAAGGAGATGGAACGGAAATAACACCCCCAACTCAAACCTGTTTATCCCTGCCTTGTTTATCCCTTCCTGCTCAGGTCATGGTACCTGTGCTTTCGATAAACTTAGATATTCATCTCTGAATGCTATGGGAGAGAGTTCATTTTTTCTCTTTTCATCATCAGCCTGGGACAGGGACAGGCACAATTAATGAATGAACTTTTATTGATTTTTCTGATTGATTTGAGTGTTGGTAGAATGGTAGGGCAAGGGATTCAATGGTCCAGAACATTATTCAATTGAACAGGATGTTGTGATATAAAAGGGAATAACCAAGGGTGATGGATGGTCATAGGAGGAGGGGAAAGCAAGGAATGTAATGATTGGAGGTTTTTCTCTATCTGCCTCAGTTTCTTCCTCTGTAAAATAGGGTATAATAATACCTACCTATTGATCAAATGAAACAATATTTGTAAAGCTTAGCACAGTGCCTGTCATATAGTAGACTTTTACTTAATAAATTGTAGTTCTCTCCATTTTCATCTCCCTCAGTAATTTACAGTGTTTTTTTTGGGGGGGGTCTTAGAGAATAATTTGTCTTCCTTAAACTGTGTTTCTCCTTGATCCTCTGGTCCCCCTTAGCCCCTACCCTAAGACCTTGACTATTTGAAAGCATGTGTGTTGGCCAGTTTTAAATATTATTCCTTTCCTCCCCATTCAGATTCCTTTTTATGAAGATATTTGCAAAGGCATTAAAGCCGGGGACACTTGTGAGAAGCTGGTGGGCTACTCTGCAGTTTACAGAGTGTGTTTCGGGATGGCCTGTTTCTTCTTCCTCTTCTGTTTATTTACAGTCAAGATTAACAACAGCAAGAGCTGCCGAGCCTACATTCACAATGGGTAAGTAGCCCTGGTGGGTTCTAACCTCCCTTCCATAGCAGGAAGCTCTCCTAAAACTCTTTCCTTCTGTCTTAGTACCAATTCTAAGACAGAAGAGCAGCAAGGAATAGTCTAGGAAGTTGGGATTAAGTGACTTGCTCAGGGTCATACAGCTAAGAATTGCCTGAAACCAGATTTGAACTCGGGTCCTCCTAACTCCAGACCTGATGCTCTGTACTACCTAGCCATCCCTTGACTTAGTTTCCAGAGACTGTTTTTTTTTTTTAAAGAATGAGACCTAGATCAAATGAATTGCTGCATTTCTTTAGGATGTCTTTTTTTTGTGAGCAAGTTACCCTCCTTTTTTATATATATTTAAATTGTATTTGTATTTAAATTATACTTACATTTAAATTAATTTCACTCTTGTTTTTCTCCCTGCCAGATTCTGGTTCTTTAAACTTTTACTCTTGGTGGCCATGTGCTCAGGAGCATTCTTCATTCCAGACCAGGACACATTCCTGAACGGTACCAATGGGTGGTTTAGGAATTCCATTTTGTCTTTTTTCTTACCTTATAAAATTAACTACTGGCATAAGCGAAAGGGTATTTATTGAGTAAAACCATAGTTTTTTAACACCTCCTTCTGAAAATTATTTGTTTCTCTCCTTTGCCCTTTTCCATCCAATTTCTTGTTTCTCTTCATATTATTTATGTTCCTGTCCATGTCTCTGTCCCTTTAGTTCTGAGCTGATTAATGTATACTGTGAAAACATAAGTCAGAAAACACCAGAAAGTATTTTCTTTCCTTTCTCTCCCCTGACCCCCACCTTCTGGGGGGTGGGGTGGGGTGGCGGGGGAGTAAAAATCCTTGAAACAAATTTAATAGTCAAGTAAAACAAATTCTCCTATTAGTCATATTTAAATATATATCATTCAGGAAATATAGTTTATGTTTTAAAATGTAATAATCTATAAATGTGTAAGTTCTAAAATTATAATATACAGCTAGTTAGTCTTAAAGTGAATTCATTGATTTTCTTTTTTTTCTCTTTGTGTTGGTTTCTACTTTGCAGTATGGCGCTATGTGGGAGCCGTTGGAGCATTTGTCTTTATAGGAATACAGCTCATCCTACTTGTGGAGTTTGCACATAAATGGAATAAAAACTGGTATGTACCATTGTAACAAAGCTTTATAGGAGTGCTTGGCAAAAGTCAATTTATAAACAATGCATGAACTTTCCTTTTTTCTTTCAGGAGGTTCCTTAGCCTTGTTACTGTGTTCTTCAAGACTTTTAAAAATATATTTTTCTCATGTGCTTAGTTTATGATTTACTAAATATCAAGAGTATGCCTAGGGCCTACTGAGTGGTTATGGAAGCACTTATGGCATAAAGCTGAGTGGAATATATGTGCTGAGTAATTAAACACACATGCTCTCTCTCTGTCTCTGT